>NC_138751.1:13190755-13328255 GCF_965113315.1 Podarcis vaucheri
TACCACTTTTGCTAATGGGGCCTCCTGCTGCCGCCGCACAATTTCTGTTCTCATCCTGAAGCAAAGTTCTTAACCCAAGGTACTATTTCTGGGTTAGCGGAGTCTGTAACCTGAAGCGTCTGTAACTGGAGGTACCACTGTATATATGTTCGGAAATGGTTTGCCCGTTTTGTTGCAAGATATTGTCACTAAACTCGACCCAAGAGTCCCTCAGGTTCCACCATTTTGAAGTAGGGTGTCAGACTGAAACAAAACTCTGCCATGACTCTGCCTGTTTTCTGCCTCTTGAGATCTTGTCGCCAACTTTGGCATGACAGTCCTTTGGCTGGAGTTCTCCACCAGCGTTTGGACACTGGGTGTTATTTTGATTTAAGATGTCAGGGGAAAAATACATAACTTTGGCGTGACTTCACCCCCTTTTTTGGCACCAGTTTAGCCAGCCCTCGAGACAACATTGCCATCGGTTCCCAACATTGGGGTGGGTGTCTTCATTGATGTTTGGAAGACAGGCACCATTTTGACTCAAGATGGCAGTCCATAATGTGACTCTGGTGTGATGTCGCCCAGTTTTTGGTGGCGCACAAATTACACTATCCATTAAAAAAAATAATCCATGTTTTTTTTTCTTTTCTAAAAATACTTGGGCAGTGCCAGGCACTCTCCACTAATTTATATATAGATAAATCACAATGTTAGTTGCCTGAATAAAATAAACATGCATGTTAATGCATAAATGGGGAGGGGTAGCTCATAAGCCTAGCCAAGGGGGGAGCAGTTGCCCCCCCCATGAAGTAAAACAATAGAAATACTTAACTAACTGACCAATCACGTCGGTTATGCCCCCCTAACAAAAGTCCGGCCCCTCCCCAACAAAAATCTTGGCTACTCCCATGGTGGAGCTGTGTGTGTGTGTTTGTGAACAAGGAAAGTTTTCTGAACATTCAGCATGCAATGTTAATGTCCAAAAGTCTGGGTTTTGCTGTCCTCTGGTGTCCATAATATGCCATTGCTGCTTATGTCTCTCCCCCCCCCCTGCTACTGTTGCTGTTGTTACCATAATGGTTGCTAACGTATCTTTTTATACCAACTGCAAATCGATCCCTGCACCTTTGAAATATTGCAGGGATCAAGATCAATTTGTGTCGAGACTGTTTCGAATCCCGGAGTCTTTCTGTTGGCTTCCGTTTTGCTTCAAAGCAGAAATTTGGCAATGTCAAATTCGATAAATTCCTGTTTCACAACCTCCTTATCCCAAGCAACACCACCACCTCTCCATTTCTTTTCTTTTTCTTTCCCCGCTAAGGTTTCTGCTCAGAAATCAACAGAACATGAGTCCAAGTAGGGCAAATGGACTTGAAAGAAAGTTTCCGTCTCTCTTTGTTTAATAGTCCTTAGGACTGGATTGTTAAGTGCAAAGATATTCTTGCTCAGTATTTGGTCTCATTTTTAAAATAAAAAATATTATTGATTGATTTTTCACAAAAAAACTTTACAGATTTTAGCATGGACAATAAATTGCTTTATCCATTGACTTCCCATCCCCCCTTCCATGGTTTCCATATTTACCCTTAAATGCTGTATATTTCACATATATCCAATCATAGCTGTCAACTTTTCCCTTTTCTTGCGAGGAATCCTATTCGGAATAAGGGAATTTCCCTTAAAAAAAGGAAATGTTGACAGCTATATATCCAATACATCCATGTTAACCTATTGATCTTTATAATGAACTTTGTTAATATTCCAAGTCCTGCTCGTGTTTTCATCTCACAATAGTAAAAAGTCTCAATTAAAAGTCTCCAGTCCTCAAGGAACTTTTCATCATTTTGGTCTCTAATCCTGCCAGTTCTGCATACTCCATTGTTTTCAAAAGCCAATCTTCCTTTGTTGGAACCTCTCCTACCCTCCAACATTTTGAACCGGAGGTGAGGAACCTGAGGCATGAGTATTGAATATGGCCCTCCAGCCCTCTCCATCTGGCCCTCAGAACCCTCCCTAGGCCAAATGCCTCACTGCTCTCCCCAACTTTGCACCCTGAATGGTTCTCCCTAGCTGTTATGTGTCCTTGGACTCCCCAAAATGCTTTTTGCCTGCTTGGAAGGAAGATTGGGACTGCTGTTTGCGCCATTTAGGGTAGGCAAATCTATCAATTTCAGTTTTTCATTTTTCCATCTTAAGTTCATTTCTTCTTATTTCCACATCAGTTTGCCATGGTTTGTTTTTTCCCCTTAACATCCTCCTCATGAAAATGTACTAAGCATCTAGGCACAATTTTTCCCCTCAATATACCCATTTTTAAATGATTTTTTTCTCAAACATACATACACTTTCTTCGTGATCTAATGCATTTTGGTATGCTATTTTCACTCACAAAGGCATTTCTAAGCACATCCTAATGCATGTATTGATCGCCGAAGAATTGATGTTTTTGAATTATGGTGCTGGAGGAGACTCTTGAGAGTCCCATGGACTGCAAGAAGATCAAACCTCTCCATTCTGAAGGAAATCAGCCCTGAGCGCTCACTGGAAGGACAGATCGTGAAGCTGAGGCTGCAATACTTTGGCCACCTCATGAGAAGAGAAGACTCCCTGGAAAAGACCCTGATGTTGGGAAAGATGGAGGGCACAAGGAGAAGGGGACAACAGAGAATGAGATGGTTGGATGGTGTTCTTGAAGCTACCAGCATGAGTTTGATCAAACTGCGGGAGGCAGTGGAGGACAGAAGTGCCTGGCGTGCTCTGGTCCATGGGGTCACGAAGAGTCGGACACGACTAAACGACTAAACAACAACAATGCATGTATAGGCAAACTAAGGCCCGGGGCCCGAATCTGGCCCAATCGCCTTCTAAATCTGGCCCACGGATGGTCCGGGAATCAGAATATGAATGTAAAATGAGTGTGTCCTTTTATTTAAAATGCATCTCTGGGTTATTTGTGGGGCATAGGAATTCGTTCACCCCCCCTTCAAAATATAGTCTGGCCCCCCACAAGGTCTGACGGACAGTGGACTGGCCCCCTGCAGAAAAAGTTTGCTGACCCCTGCCCTAATACATACATTTCTGAGCTCATCAGAAGTGTCCTCTAAAACTGGGAGAAGTGGGTGGCTTTCTTTCCTTTCAAAGGTTTCACTTTGCATATCGCTTTGGCAACTGTGGATTAGATAGGCCTGCTTTTAAATGCTAACTGAACCTCAGGCCTCTCCCATTGCTAGTCCCCATCATCAGCTGCTCTCTAGCTGATAATTTGGCCCTGACTGCAGGGCTCTGGGCTTTATACCTGAGCTCCAGCCCCTACCTGCAGCATGATGCTTGTTATTCCTCCAAAAAGATGCTGGCAGCAACAAAGGGAGAATGCTAGGGACTGGCAGTTATGCCCTGCCCTCTTTCCCAAACTCCCAGGTGCTATGGGAGCTCCTCCTGTCTGCTATCTCCGTACTCCACTTCCTGGGATGTGTTTTGCATCATGTCATTGATGGAATAATATTGCACAAGTGTCCTTCTACAACAATTCTGCTTTATTAGTTGTTCTGCGATGCTTCTACAGTGTAATCACTGGAGGGCACTGTTGTTCTACAGCGCAATGGAACTGGGACAAGAACACCCCCTCTCAATATTACATTTGTTTCATAAAATCCACAGACGGCTTGATTGTTGTTAAAACCCCTCAAAACGGTTTGGAAAGACAATAAAACAATAGAAATATAAGCAAAAACAACCCTTTAAAGCTTTCAAAAGACAAAATCAGCAGTAAACGAAAAATGGATTAAAACATACTACATGTCTGAGTAAGGTAAAGGTAAAGGGACCCCTGACCATTAGGCCCAATCGTGGCTGACTCTGGGGTTATGACACTCATCTCACTTTATTGGCCGAGGGAGCCGGCGTACACCTTCCGGGTCATGTGGCCAGCATGACTAAGCCGCTTCTGGTGGCACACGAAAACGCCGTTTACCTTCCTGCCAGAACGGTACCTATTTATCTACTTCCTCTTTGACATGCTTTTGAACTGCTAGGTTGGCAGGAGCAGGGACTGAGCACCCCATCGCAGGGATTCGAACCGCCGACCTTCCGATCATCAAGTCCTAGGCTATGTGGTTTAACCCACAGCGCCACTCGCATCCCTACATGTCTGGGTAGTCTTGTCTAAACAACAGTGTTTCTAAGAAGGGCTGAACTGACAGTGAAGGCACCTACTTGATGTCAACAGGCAGGGAGTTCCACAGTGTAGGTGGTGCCACACTGAAAGATTGATTTCTTATGAATGCAGAATGGGTATTAAGGAGTACCCGGAAAAGTGCCAGTTCTGCAGATCAGTGTGTGTGTGGGAAATCCTCATGAAAATTCACCAGCATTTCGGTGCTAATTTCTCCCAATAAACACACTTCTGTATGTAGTTTTGACTAAAGAACACATTTTTGCGAGCAAAGTTTCCTAACATAATGAATTTTAGTGTGTTGTTTTCATTAGTGCATTCATTAGTAGGCATTCTTTACCGTAGTGTATGCATTTTTGCAAGCCCTGGTCTGTCAGAGAACTGCATTGCGAAAGTTCAGAGAAGTGTGAATTTTGAAGGATGGCTGTGTTTCGGTTACCTTATTGCTTCTGAAGGTGTAAATCTGGTAGATTCACTTTTATTTATTTATATTTTTTCATATAGTCTTATTTGGCTTTACAAGTTCATTCACACAAATAAAATTCTTGCAAATTTTAAAATTAGAACAAGATTCTTCCAAATCTTAGAACTTCTCTCCTCCTCTCCGTGGGTTCTTTAAATACCTTTGTCAACTGCATATGATAAACTCATCCAAATTACATTCCTCCATTATATCTGAAGTCTTTGTGACATTGCAAGAGTTATTTAAAGCCTGTCAAAGAGTTCAAGTGTTTACAGTGTTCTTTTAGATACAGTCTATATCCGTCCCATTCTCTATTGGAGTTTTGATTCTCCCAATTTCTGATTTTCCCGGTCAGTCTTGCCATCTTTGAATAGTCTAGTATTTTCATCTGCCAGTCCGCTTTCGTACGTATCTTATCATTTTTCCAAATCTGGGCAAGCAGCATCATTGCAGCTGTACATAAGCAGTCTTTTCAATTCCTTCGGTATCTCTGCACCTACAATTCTTAACAAAAAGGCTTCTGGTTTTTTTTTAAACAAAAGTTATTCTAAACATTTTTTTAAAGTTCATTATATATCATTTCCCAGAATTCCTTTATTGTTTTGCAATTCCACCACATATGATAGAAGGTGCCCTGGAAGGTTCACTTTTAAATGTGAACTGAATTGAGTTCCTTCCCCATCCCTACATGCACATGACTGGCCCTGACAATGCAGCGAAAAGCAGAGAGATAATACAGGTGACGGATCATGCTCTGCTCCTGCCATGTCACTTCCCACCCCAGACCTTGGTTTTGGTGACCATCTTCCATATGGCAACCTTGATTTCGTTATTCCTCAGGGTGTAGATCATGGGGTTCATTAAGGGGAAGACCACGGTGTGGAAGATGGCGACCAACTTGTCGAGAGCGAAGGCCTGGAAGGGGCGGCAGTACATGTAGATTGCGGGAGCGAACATGATGAAGACGATGATGATGTGGGTGACGCACGTGGAGGCTGTCTTGCCCTTCCCTTTGGTGGAGCTGGACCTCACCTTGGACAGAAGGGCCCCGTAGGAGATGAGGAGGAGAATGAAACATATCAAAGTGGCCAAGCCACTGTTGAAGAACATGACAAACTCCAGGTTGTATGTGTCGGTGCAGGCCAGCTTGATGATCTGGTTGATGTCGCAGAAGAAGTTGTCCAGCTTGTTTGGGCCACAGAAGGGGAGCTGGATGATGGGAATGAACTGGATCAAGGAATGCATTAAGCCAAGGAGCCACACGGTTGCAACCAGTCCCCAGCAGACAGCTTTGCTCACCACGTTGCCATAACGCAGAGGGTGGCAGATGGCCACGTACCGGTCAAAGGCCATGCCAATGAGGAGGAGGAATTCGGCCGCCCCCAGCCAGTGGAGGAAGAAGATCTGGGACATGCAGCCCCAATATGAGATGGCTTTCCGCTGGGAGTACAGGTCAGACAACATCTTGGGCGGGGTGACTGAGCAGTAACAGAGGTCTAGGAAGGCCAGGTTGCCCAGGAAGAAGAACATGGGGGAGCTGAGGCGGGGGTTGCTCAAGATAGTCACGATGATGAGGATGTTCACAGGCAAGATGAGGGTGTCAAAGAAGAGGAAGAGGACAAAGAGAAAGAGCTGGACCTCCCTTCTCTGAGAGAGACCCAGCAGCACAAACTCCTTCACCATCGTGGTGCGGTTGTCCCGCTCCATCCTCTTGGGGTTGCCTCCTGCAACAAACACTCACACACATCCTCACACTGGAAGGACTGCAAGCTGTACATGAATCGGAAATCACCAACATGAAACAGCTTCTAAAACCTGTATCCGCTAGAGAAGACAAGGTGCAGACCTGAGGGATTGACTTTGAATTTCACTAAAACAGGGGTGGAAAGCCTCAGGCTTGGGGACTGAATGTGGCCCCAAGGCCTCGCTATCTGGCCCTTGGAATTCTCTGCTGGTTGACTGGTCTTGAAACAGTAGACCAGGCTTCCCGAACCTGGTGGTCTCAAGATGTTCTTGGACAACAGCTCCCATTTCCCCTCACAATGGACTATACTGACTGGCGATGATGGGAGCTAGAGTCCAATGACATGTTGAGCAGTTATGGCTGGTCCATCAGGCTGAATGGGGCATTGACCTACCAACCTTAGTCTGCTTTCAGCCAGCCTTCACCTGCTTTCTTTCTTACCTACAAGCAACTAAGTAGATGGACTTGGCTGTCAGCTTCTTCCTCTTCAGTCTCAGGACCCATCATTTAAAGCAGTATTATACCACTTAAGTATATATTTAAAGCAATATCAAACCACTTTAAACAGCCATGACTCCCCTACCCCAATATCCTGAGAACTGTGGTTTGTTAAAGGAGCTGAGAGTTTATCCCCTTTCCCCTCACACAGCTACAGTACAATTCTCAGAGTGGTTTAACAATCAATCCCTCTTCCCAGATACCTAGAGCTTCTCCTCCTTTCAGCTAAGAACAAGTGTATTGCCTGCCAGTTTTGTTTGACAACAGACAACAGTGGGACAAAAAAAGAGGGGAGAATGAGTCATAGATTTGTTAATGGAATCGATTGTAAGATTGGAGGGCTTGAGAGGAGAGGTTCAATGGGCTCAATGGACTGCTTAAAGTTGGTCAAACATAGAATCATAGAACTGTAGAGTTGGAAGAGACACCAAGGCATAGCTGTCAACTTCCCCCCTTTTTAAAGGAAAATTCCTTTATTCCAAATAGGATTCCCCACAAGAAAAGGGAAAAGTTGACAGCTATGCACCAAGGGTCATCCTGGCAATACAGGAATCTTGCCCACAGTTGCCACTGAAGCATGTTGGTCAGGCATATCCATTTGTGACGTAAACTGCAGGCAATGTATTAATGTGGGAACTAAATTGTTAAGTAATTGTATCTCGATGCAGGATTATTTGGGGGGGAGTGTTCTGAAAAGAACAAGCAGAGAAGGGAGAAGACCCAGCTGAAGATGGGGGTGGATATGTGTTTGCGAATGAAATGAGCAGAACAGAGTGCATTTGTATGAGAGAGAAAGGCATAGAGAGCTGAGCTTGGGTTCTGAAAGCATCTCAGGGGCTTGGCTGTCGCTCTAGAGATCTGATGTGGGAGCCATGTGAAAAGTACCATATTTTTTGCTCTATAAGACTCACCTTTTCTCTCCTAAAAAGTAAGGGGAAATGTGTGTGCATCTTATGGAGCCAATGCAGGCTGCACAGCTATCCCAGAAGCCAGAACAGCAAGAGGGATCACTGCTTTCGCTGCGCAGCAATCCCTCTTGTTGTTCTGGTTTCTGAGATTCAGAATATTTTTTTTCTTGTTCTCCTCCTCTAAAAACTAGGTGCGTCTTATGGTCTGGTGCGTCTTATAGAGTGAAAAATATGGTGCTTAGGTTCTATGGGCAACTTGTACGTCTGTAAATATTTACCAAATGCCCACAAACCTGCAGTAACCTCCTTCCAAAGAGAAGCAAACCCAGGTTAAGTGCAGCACCCTGAGAACATTTCACCATCCAGAGATACGCTTCCCACGCAGAAAGTCTCAGAATTCAATCCCCAGCATGTTTAAGGAATGTAAAGTAGTAAGTGGTGTGAAGGACCCCTTGTTGGAAGCCAAGAGTCACTGCCTACCAGAACAGACATTACTTGGCCAGATGGATAAATGGTCTCACTATAAGACAGCTTCATTTATTCCTATTCGAATGAGCTCCAAACACTGAGCTACAGCATGCGCAGTAGACCATTGCAGGAGCAACGTGCTGACAACCTCCATTTGCAAGAGTTGCAATTGAAATAATAGAATCATAGAATTGGAAGAGACCCCAAGGATCATCTAATCCAACCCCCTGCAATGCAGAAATATTCAGCTGTCTCACACAGGGATTGAACTAGCAACCTTGGCATTATCAGCAGTTTGCTCAAACCAACTGAGCTGTCTGGGCATATAGTGCACTCTTCCTATGTCTGATGTACTTCCTAGCAAAGAGGGGAGATTGTTTTGCCCTCTGTTCATTGTGTGATGGACGAACATAAGATGAGTCCTGCTGGATCAGGCAAGTAGTACATCTAGCCCAGCACCCTGTTCTCACAGTGTTCAAACAGATGTCTAAGGGAAGACCTGAGCACAGCAACACCCCCCCTTCTGTGGTTTCCATCACCCATCGACTGGTATTCAGTCTTCAACAGTGGAAGTAGAACATAGCCATCAGGGTTAGGAGTCACTGATAGCCTTATCCTCCCATAGATAGATGGATGAATGAATGAATGAATGAATGAACGAACGAACGAATGAATAAATAAAAAAATAGCTTATGACCTTCTCATGGGTATCTGGGAAAATAAAAGAAGCCAGGGCTTTTGCATCTTTAACAGTTGTCTAGGAGAGGGAATTTCAGCAGGTATAGCAGGAATGAGAAGCTGAAATTCTCATTACCGGCGGAAGAATGGCAAATGAAATTAATGGACTATGCAGAATTAGATAAATTAACAGGAAGGATTTCTGCGGGACCAGAGATTCTTAGAAGACTGGAGTAAATATCTGAGCTATTTGAAAAGCAATTGTAATAAGCAGATTACGCTAGTTAATGGCAATTAAAAGTAATAGAGAAATAAAAAAATGCAGAATAAGTGATAAAGAACGGAAAATCTTCAGAGGTTGTTGACGGAAGTCTAAAATATTGTATAAGATAAGAAGTTATGTTAAAGGACTGTTGGAAACGATACGTTAAATATATATATAAAGAGAAGCTGAAATTCTCTGTTCTATGACCTATTAGAGCAGGAGGAGCCCCATCCTGAATTTTCACCCGGTTTCCTGAACCAGACCTAGACATGCTTTCCACAAGGCTGCTGTGTCATAGTCTTGGCCCTTTCAAAATAGTTTAAAGCTCAAACAATCTTAGGTTCAAATAAGACACAGGTAGACACTGGAGGCATGGTTGGTTAGCAGAATAGGATGTGAAGAGAGAGAGAGAGAGAGAGAGAGAGAGAGAGAGAGAATCAATGAAGGAAAGGCAGAAGAGGAGCATCAGGAATAACTTACCATGCAGGATGTTGGTGCGACAAGAGATGCCCTTAGTTGGCCACAGGTCTTCACACCTCCCAATACTAAATCAGCTCCTGCCCCATGAGAATCCCTTGAATGGGAGAACGGATCTGCTCCATGTTTAGACCTGGAAGGAAGCCCAACTTGGAGTTCAGGGAGCTTGTTAAAAAGAAAAAGAAAAAAGATAGTGGCTGGGTTTGCAAGTGATGGCAGCATCCCCCAGGATGGGAAGGTGGGAGATGAATCAAGAATGAATCCAGATTGGAATGAGACTTCACTTCCGCAGCAGTGCACAATGTTATAGGATTGGAAGGTCAGTCTGGGTGACATTTGTGGTTCCCTTTCAGTCTTACGATCATGTAGCTGTGAGGTTTAGAAGCTAGTGAAAGGACACATTGAATTAGGGCACGTGTTACAGCATTAATGATCATGCCAATCTGCCTGGTTGCTAAGCAATAGCTCCACCCATCTCACTCTTGTACAAAAGTTGAATTCATATTTATTCCTTTGCCCACTTTTGCTTCGGGCTCTGCCCACCACTAGTGTGTGGCCCCCAGAAGGTTGCACAGAAGCTAATGTGGCCCTCAGCCTGAGAAAGATTGTCCACCTAGCCTTATGCTTTGGCAAACCCACTTCTTCAAACTCCATCACTAATTACTTTCTTTCATTTCATACCCCAAAATCTGTGTTTGCCCATCAGCTTCCACATTTCTTGTTTGATCTCCATGTTCCTCAGTGTGTAGATCATGGGATTCATTAGGGGGAAGACTACAGTGTGGAAAATGGCCACCACCTTGCCGAAGGGATAGTCCTGGAAGGGACAGCAGTAGAGGTAGATGATGAACATGATGAAGATGAAGATGATGTGGTGATGCAGATGGAGGCAGCTTTGCTCTTCTCTTGGTCAGATCCTATCCTCACCTTGACCAGAAGGGCTCCTAGGAGATGAGGAGAAGGATAAAAGTTGGCCAGACCACTGTTGAAGAACATGATGAACTCCAGGATGTGGGAACCTGTGCAGGCCAACCTGACGATCTGGTTAATGTCACAGAAGAAGTTGTCTAGCTCATTGGGGCCACAAAGGGGGAGTGGCATGATAAGGATAATTTGGATGACGGAGTGCACAAATACTAGACACCATGATGCTAGGGCCGAAATGCAGTAGACTGCTCTGGCGACTAGACTGGTGTAGTGCAGCAGGTGACAACAGGCCACATAGCAGCCAATGGCCATGGCAATGATAAGGAAGAACTCGGACCCACCAAGAAAATGGAGGAAGAAGATCTGGGCCATGAAATCCTTGTAGGAGATCGTCTTGTGGTAGGAGAAGAAATCAGCAAGCATCCTGTCTAAAACTCTGGAGAGCCACAGCCAATCAGTGTGGAAAATATTGAACTAGATCAGGCACCCCCAAACTCGGCCCTCCAGATGTTTTGGAACTACAACTCCCATCATCCCTAGCTAATAGGACCAGTGGTCAGGGATGATGGGAACTGTAGTCCCAAAACATCTGGAGGGCTGAGTTTGGGGATAGAATCATAGAATCATAGAATCATAGAGTTGGAAGAGACCACAAGGGCCATCGAGTCCAACCCCCTGCCAAGCAGGAAACACCATCAGAGCACTCCTGACATATGGTTGTCAAGCCTCTGCTTAAAGACCTCCAAAGTAGGAGACTCCACCACACTCCTTGGCAGCAAATTCCACTGTCGAACAGCTCTTACTGTCAGGAAGTTCTTCCTAATGTTTTGGTGGAATCTTCTTTCTTGTAGTTTGGATCCATTGCTCCGTGTCCGTTTCTCTGGAGCAGCAGAAAACAACCTTTCTCCCTCCTCTATGTGACATCCTTTTATATATTTGAACATGGCTATCATATCACCTGAACTAGATGTTCCAATGACTCAGTAGAACATAGTTTCCTATGTACCCATGTAAAGAAAGAAAAGCTTAAGATATTATGTCTGTTACGTTAACATTGACTTGAAGGACCTGCCACAAAATGCCACAGCACAGACTTCTGTTATTTAGGGGGCATCAAATCATCAAAAAATGAAACGGGAGCAAATTATAGGGAGCTTTGTCCTGATCAATGATGATCATTGAGAAAATAATATTTTTACACCCCCCCATCATGAACCAGCCTCATGGCCACAACCCAGTGTAGGAAGTATCACAGAAACTTGAGGCGTCCCAAGAGTGGTTACCCAGTCTCCAGGAGGCTCTGTTCATATGCCATCACCCCCTTTCTGAAAGCGTTAGAGAGCAAATAATGCCTATTCTGCCCATGAGACTATAAAGAAAGCCCTACCAGATCTGACCAAAGCTCCACCTGGTGCAGTACCCTCTTTTCACAGTCATCAACAAGATGTTCATGGGAAGCCAATAAGCAGGACCTGAGTACCACTACTCACTCCCTTCCTATTGGCTTCAGCAGCTGCCTCTGACAGTGGAGGAAGTGCATAGCCTTTGTGGCTTTGGGCCATTCCTGGTTGCATCCATGAATGTGTCTAATCCTCTTCTAAATCCATTCCAGGTGGCAACCATCACTATATCTTGTAAGAACCAAGTTCATAGTTTACCTACGAGCTGTGTAAAGAGGAGCTCTGTCCTGGATCTTCCAACATTTCTCCTCATTGGATAGCCCTGCATTCTTCTATTGTGAGAAAGGGAGACAATATTATTCCTATCTGCTTTCTCCACACTGTACATAATCTTCTACACCTCTGTCACCCCATCCCTTGCCCTTCAACTTGTCTTATGAACTGAAAAGTCCCCAATGTTTTAACCACATGTGAGTTGCTCCAATCCTTGGATCATATTGGTTGCCCTTTCCTGAACCTCCAAATCCTGAACCTCTAGGTTGAAACCAGCCACTCTTACGTTACAAGGGGGACTTCAGATGCTCAACAAGAAGGACAATAACTGAAGAGGGGAAACATTGAATGACAAAAATAAAATAAAAGAAAAATAACTCATCGTTTCCTGCTTTGTTGAGAAAAGGAAGACCTGTGGCCTGTCAGATGCTGTGTTTTCCACGTGCCGCAACCCTAAAATCCCATCTGGCCTAATAAGGAGAATTGATGATGATGGGACCTGTTCAGAGCTTACTCTGGAATCAAGCCCAGTCCAGCGACCAGGGAACTTGTTAAAAAGTTAGTAGCTGAAGTTTGCATGTGATGGAGCTGTATCCTGGGGGGGGGGGGGGGAGATGGGGGAATATAGGAGAGTGAATGAAAGATGCACTTCATTTAGTTTTGTCCTTCCCAGTGGTATGTTGCTTGGCTTACCTGCTCAAGAAAAAGTTTATGTGACATGCATCCATGCCCTTGAAAATTGTACATGATTTAAATTAATATGTTACAAACCAGAAAGGGAAGTTGGGGGAAGTCGTTGGGGTGGGGGTAGGGAATTTATTCTGTGATTATATTATAAGATGTAAATTTGTTAAAGATGAAAAATCCAATAAAAACTATTTTTTTTAAGGGGAAAAAAGAAAATTGTACATGATTATTATTAATAATAATTTATTACTTATACCCCGCTAATCTGGCCAAGCCTCCCCAGCCACTCTGGGCGGCTTCCAACAGGATATTAAAAACACAATAAAACACCGAACATTAAACAGTTCCCTAAACAGGGCTGACTTCAGATGTCTTCTAAAAGTCAGATAGTTGTTTATTTCCTTGACATCTGGTGGGAGAGAGTTCCTCAGGGTGGGTGCCACTATTGAGAAGGCCCTTTGCCTGGTTCCCTGTTTGACCCCTTGTTTTTACTGCAGTAGCCACCAAACCAGGGCATGTGTGTGTTTGTGGAGAACATCATGCTTGGGGACCAAATGCAACTCCATCTGTCCCTTGAAACTCTCCTCAGGCCACATCTCCTTTTCCCAGGCCACCCCCTTACCCCCCAACCGGTGGATTTTGCTTGGCTGGAATGTGGCCATGAACTCTGCTAATGCCTCATGCTTGTCTGGTTGGGGGATGGAGAAGGGTGTATGTAGAAACGGGTCTACTCTACAAATGTGAAATTTCCATTCACTGCTCTGCCCGCTTTTGCCACAGGTCCACCACTAGTCCTTGGAAGATTTGCTAGATGCAAATGTGGTTCCAGGGCCAAAATAAGTTTCCCCATCCCTGCACCTGACCCACTGACTTCTTTGTAGCTATGGTACTTTCTTTTAGATGGGTACTGTCAGGACTTCCGGAGGCGGCGCCTCCGACAATGGCGGATTCCCTCTGATTTAGAGGGAGACAGCTCCGCAGAAATCGGGTTTACCGCTGCAGCGAAGCGGGGACCCTTCCGAAAACCGCAGGCAGGAGAAGCCGCCGGCCGTGGGACTCGGCGGGCACCGTTTGCGCCCCCCCCGTTCGGCAAAGGAACCCCCCAAAGGGCTCCGGAGTGAGACGGGGGTTGGCGCAGTGCTGAGAGTCAATCGCTACCTCTGCGGAGCGAAGCTGCACAGCTGATGTCGGAGAGCGCTGTCCTTTTTCCTGTGACAATTCGGACTTTAAACAACAACCCGTGAGTAGGATAATTGAAACTTTGGACAAAAATTATATTTTTGAATTTGACCCGAGACGGGAAGGTGCAAACAGGAAGTCCATCTCCCGTTCTTTGTATAAAGATTAAAGCAAAGATTTTACAAGTTAAAAGCCGGACAAATTGAAAACCTGAAATTTCCTGCATCTTTACTATCAAACCCCCCTAGACAGCAGGAGGAAAGGGGGGGGGGGGAATTTGACTTTTTTAATCGTGCAGCAAGTGAGTTAAGAAAATAAGTCTCCATCGTCCCTAACCTGGGGTCGGAATGACAGGAAAGAAACTGTCGGTGAAGCTTATAATTTGAACTTGGAAAAGGGAAAAGGAAAAAATAATTCCAGCACTGCTTTCTGCCTGTTTGCTTTATATTGAGAGGAAACAAAATATCAGAAAATCGAAAGTAATTTCCCCCCCCCTTGTCGGATACATTTTAAAAATGGATGCTAAAAAGTAACTACACCCCCTAGAGGAAGTCTACCAGTGTGTCCGTGTCAACTTACAAAGAGAACATAGTAACTGGGAAAATCAGACCGTGGGACCAGCTTCCCGACCTTGACAGAAATGATTAGAGAGAAAGTTTTATCTGCCCTGGACAAAATATATGATGGGCTGCGACAGTTGGATGAGAAAGTGTCTCTGATGAACCAAAAGTTGGACTATATTACAGCTGCAGTCAACAAAGATGTGCCAATGGGAAATGCAGTTACAGAAACTGCACAACAATCTATTCAGGAAACTGGTTCAACAGAGCAAGTGCAAGGGCAGAGAAAGATGGAAGAGATTGTGAATGTATCTCAAAAGACACAGAGAATTCAAGTCCTACATGACCAAAAGCTGCAACACTGGGAGATGGAATTTGGAGGACACTGGCTAAATTCTGGATTTAAGGAAATTACCATCTCTGGTGGGACTGTGAAACAAGTGGAAGATTTTTTCCGGAACAACTACTCTTTGGATTACAAATTAAATATTGGGGAGTGCAACACCGGGGAATGGGATAACTGGACAAAAGGAAACGAAGAATATTACTGTACGGAATTCCCTGATGACTGGCTCCCCAAAGAGAAGGAGAAGAAAATGTGAAAGAACCCAACAGGGAATAAGGATCTATGTAACTATAAGCAGAAACAAGAAAACTCGCAGAGGGGGTGTGGAATTGACTTGAGAGCTTTAGACATTAGAACACCTGACTGACTGATGAGGTTTTAATGACATAAGGACTGACATTACCTGGAACCAGGAAAAAGGACGTTGGATAAACTTAGAATGAGAAATGTTCTCTGTAATGAAACTACTAGTGTAATATTAAGGAAATATTAAGAGATGTTGGAAAGAAAGTAATTGGCTTTTGCAGAAAGGTTAAATATGGTTAAGATTTTAGAACTTTTAGACTTCCGGGGTTGACGCGATCTGGGAATGGCGGATTCCCTCCGAGCTCCGGAGGGAATCGGCTCAGCAGGGGACGGGTCTTTGCCGTGCCGGCGACACGGGGACCCTTAAAACCGCAGGCGCGGATGCCTGCGGACTGAAGACTCGGCGGGTGCCTCAAGCGCCCCCCCTGATTCGCGAAGAGCCTTTTTAAAGGCTGCGGAGGGGATACGGGGGGTGGCGCGGCACCGAGAGTCCATCGCTACCTCTGCTGAGCGAAGCCGCGAGCCATGACCGGAGAGCGCTGACTTCCTTCCTTGAAATTCGGCTGAAAAAACAACCCGTGAGTAAATTGGACTTGGATTTTAAGAAATTTATCCATTGAATTTGAGGCGATCGGGGATGCGCTAAAGGGAAGTCCGCGCCCCCACCTTGCAGACGATCCAGAGCAACGATAAAAGAACTAAGCTGGAGTGCCTACCCTGTAAAGGGTGAGTTTTAAAAAAGACAGTAACTTCTAAGATTTGGAAATTTTGAGCAGGAGAGAGGAGTGTTGGATGCTTTGTGTTCTGTTGTAAACAACCCCCCTCCCGGGCCCGGGAGCGTCCTGCTTTGGAGCTTGTTTAAGAAGTGCAGAGTTTGACAGCTGTCAAAGCTGTCAAACGGACTGTAATAGTGGAAAAATTGCTACCTAAGTTACCTCTGGATTAAAAAGAGTTACAACTGAATTAAAACTGTTGGAAATAAAGAAACAATAACAAGACAGAGGACTGTTGGAGAAAAGAATACTAAGTAACCAGATTCCCTCTAGGGGGAATTCTGTGGAATTACAATGGCTGTGGATGGAAAGATACTGGGAGAAATCGAAAGGATGTTCTATTTGGTTGGAATTTTACAAGAGCAGACTACGGCTATGAGTGAACAATTGATGACCTTGACTTCTGAAACAAGTAGTTCTGCTGAATGTAACAAGGACCTCAATGAGAAAGAATCCACAGCTGGACCAGAAATGATAACAATAGAAGAGGAGAAGACAAAACAAGAAAGAGAAGAAGTGATGTGTGAAAACACTGATCAGAAGCTGACGCCTGTGGAATATAAACAAGGAGACTATTGGTGTAAACCTACCATAAATCTACGAAAGATGCAGAAGACGAAAGTGGAGGCCCTGGGAGTTTATGAAATTAAGGAATTTAAAATAAAGAAATATAATTGGGGCCTCCACATAGACTCTGACTTTGATTACCTCCAAGATTCATGCCTTGTGGAAGTTCTTCAGCAGCTGTTGGCAAATATGGGAAGAGACTTTGGACTGACTGTGAAAGAACTCTTTCGAGACGTGATGACCGGCATAAAGGATTACCAACAAGACCGGCGGAGAGGGACTGAAAGAGACTTGAGAGCCTCGGACGTGAGGAACCCGGGCTAAAAACTGTTATTTTGGACATGTTTCTGGAAGGGACGCAAACCGGGGATGGGAGGGAGGGAAAAATCAAGTTTTAACAACACTCAAGATTATGGGATTTGGTTAATAAGATTATTATTCAAGACAAAATGGGAAATCGATGGAAGGGAACTGAGGTCCAACTTAGAAAAAAAAAATTAACTTTGTTTTCTTTTATAAAGGACTAATATTAAGATGGATAAGGAAATGCCAAATTGCTGATATAAATTTGGGAATGGGGATGCAAGGGAGGGGGTGGGGGGAAGTCAACGACCAGGGTTAGAAAATAACATTTTTTGAAAGTATATATGTTTGTAGTTGTTGTTGTTTGTTTTTTTTTGTTTATCTGTTTGTCTTTGTCTATATAAAATGTGAAAACCCAATAAAAATTTTATTAAAAAAAAAAGATTTTAGAACTTTTAGAGATCTGAGGATAAGATAAAATCAATGAAATTATCGTAAAAAAGGAGTGGCTGAGTAATAAGGTGAAATAAGAATTTGCAAGAATGGTTTGATTATAAATGAAAATATGAAGTAATATTATATGAGGATATATAATTAAGGGTAAGATAAGAGGGCACGAATTTGCTGAATAAACTTTTAAATGGAATACAAAGAGGGAGGTGAGAGGAAGTCAGGAAAATAAGTAAGAGAATGGTAGAAATTGAAAGGAGGGATTTTTATTTGTGTTTTTTTATTCTTTTTTGGTCTTTGCTTTTAGGTGGAATTTTTGGCTTTGGGTTTTTTTTTGGTGTTCATTTCTTCACCGTTTGTTGCTATGTTATGCTTTCGTTTTTGTTGTTGATGTCCTTTGTAACCTTTTTTCTTGTAAAAACTTAATAAAATATTATTTAAAAAAAATAGATGGGTACTGTCAGGGAACTGCCATCGGCTCAGAGGCGAGGAATAGAAGGGCAGTTGTGTTACAGGGAGCCTCTGAAAATCTTGCGAAGCAGTTTCTCTTCCCGGGAGGAGGAAAGTCCCACCTCTAGTGGGGAAGAGGTGCAAGGACCAGAGCCTTGTGGGAGCCTTAACACCGCTTCTGGGCAAGGCGGACAGGAGGGAAACATGCCCTTGCCATCGCCCATCCTGCGCAGTAGCCTAAAGCGCAAAGAGGCAAGTAGAAGGTTGGGGGTAATGAAACTCTTATGTTGGGGGAGGTCCAAGAAAAGACCACTCCTGGATTCTGTTAGCGCTTGAGCCAGACTTGAGCTTTGAGGCTCTTCACTAAATAGTTTGCGCCAAAATAAAAACCTGTAAAACACAGGTTTTGAGTCCTGCCTGGTTACTCTCGAGCAACCGCAACAGCCATCTGACAGGTACTAAGTGCATTGCAAGCAGCAATTGACATTCCGGCTGATTTTCTTGCAATGTCTCCCTGCACTCAGTTACATTAATAAAGATACAGCAATTTGAATGCGCTATAAACATACAACACCAGATGGCGCCAGAGAACAGGAAATTTTAAAACACAGTTTTTCATAGAGATTTCTTTCTTTTTTTATAATGATATAATCTCTGACTTATTTATAGCGCTTTTTTCCCTGTGTCTAGATCCATCCCCTGTTAATTATTCATTTGCGGCACACTTTTTCAGTGCCAGAAGAATACTGACAGCCTAGAGCTAACGCAACACTTTCTTGACTGCAATTCATGCCAAATGTGATTGTGAAAATCTCCTGCACTTCTGGAACCCAGGGCAGCCGATGTTCTATCTTGTTTCCCCAACTGCAGGCTCTTTACTGTAGTTCACATCACGTTTGTTTTTTGTTTTTTGCATATTGTGGCCTGGATGATTGGATGTGTTGAGTACTGCAAATTTATTCATTTTAAAGGTATATAGCTTCATTCTTCATTGGTGCCAATACTATGGCAAGATGCAACATAAAACCTCATTGATAAAACAGTAAACTGAGGGTTGTCACTCCTTTTATTACCCATGGGCACATCTGGAGTTCTGGTCAACTGGTATAATTTACATTACTTTCACAGTTATATGTTGCACTGCTGCATGGTCTGCCAGCCACTTGGAACTGTGCGTAGCCAGAAGTCCCTGTGCACTAAATATTTATTACATGAAGTAATCAATGTCTGTATTCTGATTTCTTTTTAAAAGCTCATTCTGCTTTGAAGGCTTTGGAGTGGGCAACAACACTTAAAACTGAGCTGAACAAGACAGAAAAAAAATTAAAGCATTATTTTTAATGTCAAAATACTGTAATGCGAACCTCAAATTTTAATTTACACCATACTAGCTCAAATGCTAGCTGTGAAGGACCAACCTGACCAAGAAAGGCTTTGGGTGTTTCAGAAACAAAATGATCTTGCTCGAACATTTGGTGAGTTTCCAGTGGAAGAGAGTTTCCTGGTTTTGGAGAGGTCACTGGAACACCATTGTGTGGACATGGGGTAGTAGCCAACATTAAACATACTCAGAGTAAACCTATTGAATATAAATGGCATATCTAACTTTGGGTCCATTAATTCCAATGGGTCCACTCTGATAATGAAGTCATAGGAAGCTACCCTATAGTTGTGTGTTTGAATGAGAGTGAAGATCCTAGATGACCTGTTTATTGAGTATTTGTCCTGATTGGCTATCACAACGTTTATGTGGAAGTCAGACCATGTCTGACCTTTATGAAGCTTCTCCTTTGATTTGTTTGTGGGGAGGTTATGAAGGCAGTGAGCATCCATCCTGAATTCTTTCTGATGTTTGTGCCTTTCCATTTATCATTCATTTATCACACTTTTCAGTGCATTTCCCTAAATGCAAAAACCTGTCATCCCCCTCCCCCCAGTGGTGGATTTGTTGCATTAAAGGTAAAGGTACCCCTGCCCGTACGAGCCAGTTGTGTCCAACTCTAGGGTTGTGCACCCATCTCACTTAAGAGGCCGGGGGCCAGCGCTGTCCGGAGACACTTCCGGGTCACGTGGCCAGCGTGACAAAGCTGCTCTGGCGAGCCAGCACCAGCGCAGCACACGGAAACGCCGTTTACCTTCCCGCTATAAAGCGGTACCTATTTATCTACTTGCACTTAGGGGTGCTTTCGAACTGCTAGGTGGGCAGGAGCTGGGACCAAAAGATGGGAGCTCACCCCACCACGGGGATTCGAACCGCCGACCATACGATCGGCAAGTCCTAGGCACTGAGGTTTCACCCACAGTGCCATCCGCGTCCCCCTTTGTTGCATTAGACCCCACCATTAAACCAATCCACTTTAATGGAGAAAATCCAAATTCCTGACTTGAATTCCCTCCCACAAAACACTGACAGTCTGAAGGTGACCTCAGCCCCTGGTTTCTCAGTTCAAGAGCCTCCAGTACAAGAACAAATGATAGCAAAGACACTCAACTGATGCTCTGTCAGTGACATCAGGTCTCAGCAGCTATGTTCTCATCCCAAGCTCCTCAATATCAGTTGCTGGATTTGGGGGCTGAAGAAGAGCAGATGGAAAGTGCTGCTCTCTTGACCAAACAGAGGTAAAAGCCTAATCTCTTGGAGCAGAGATGGAAAGCTTTCAGCCTTCCAGATGCTGTCATACTAACATCCCATCAGCCATGACAATTGGACATGCTATTGAGGTTAATGGGAAGTGGAGTCTAACAACATCTGGAGTGTCACAGGTTTCCGATACCTGTCCTAGAATTTTTATGAGTCCTGGTCAAACCAGAGAGCCATTTTTGCTTAACAGTCTCCTTATGGCATGCTTAATCTCCTTGTTCCTCAGCGTGTAGATGATGGGGTTCATCAAGGGGAAGACCACAGTGTGGAAAACAGCCACCACCTTGTCAAAAGAAAACTCCCGGAAAGGGTGACCGTAGATGTAGATGGCAGGACCAAACATGACAATGACAATGATGATGTGGGTGATGCATGTGGAAGTAGCTTTGTTCTTCCCCTCAACAGAACCCGTTCTCACCTTGAACAGCAGGATCACATAGGAGATGAGGAGGAGGATGAAACAAATGATGGTGGAGACACCACTGTTGACAAACATGAAGAACTCCAGGGCATAGGTGTCTGCGCAAGCCAACTTGACGACCTGAGTGATGTCACAGAAGAAGTTGTCAAGTTCATTGGGGCCACAGAAAGGGAGTGGGACAATGAGGAGAACTTGGATGATGGAGTGGACAAAACCTAGGCACCAGGATCCCACCACCATGGCACTGCAGACTGGCCTGCTTACTATGGTGGCATAATGCAATGGGTGGCAAATGGCCACATAGCGGTCAATGGCCATGGCCATGGCAATGAGAAGGAAGACCTCTGACCCTCCCAGCAAGTGGAGGAAGAAGATCTGGGCCATGCAAGCCTTGTAGGAGATGGCCTTGCGGCTGGAGAAGAAATCGGCAAGCATCTTGGGAGGGGTGACGGAGCAGTAGCAGATGTCCAGAAATGCCAGGTTGGCCAAGAAGAAGTACATGGGGGACCCCAATCGGGTGTCGCTGCGGATGGTCATGATGATGAGGATGTTTCCTGGCAGGATCAGACAGTAGAAGAGAAGGAAGAGGAAGAACAGGAAGAGCTGGGCCCCTCGTGCCTGGGAGAGACCCAGCAGAACGAACTCTTTCACCATGGAATGATTCCCTTGCAGCATCCTTCCAGAAGCCTATAACATTAGGGCATAGAGACAGTGGTCAGAGAAAATACTTTCCTCCTTCTTTCTTGACACTAGAACTTGTGGAACTCCAAGTTACAAAGCAATGGGGGTGAGGAGGCAATTTGCTGTGGAGAAGGGATGGGTGGGAGCTTTGCCCCTCATAACTTGTTGCTTACATTCCTACATCCCTTCTTCACAACAATTTCCTGCCAAAGCAGGGTTCCGGAGTCATATCTGCAGCATTGTGGGGAAAGATTGGGCATGGCTGAACGGTAGGGTGGGCATGGGGCAATCAGGTTGCAGCTTTTATCTGCAAAACACCTCTCATGCTAAGAGGGTATGCTCAGGGAACAATGGGTTCTATTAATTATGAAATGACAGCCTGAGCATCCCTCTGTATGCACCACATTCTGTGCTAAACAAGTCATTTACAAAGCCAGTGCTGATCTTATGACATGTAAGAACATAAGAAGAGCTCTGCTACATCAGGCCAATGGAACATCTGGTCCAACAGCATCTTGTTTGCACAGGGGCCAGCCAGATGCAGCAACTCTCCCTACTTGTGATTCCCATCAACTTGTAGTTAGAGGCATCTGGCCATCATGGCTTGTAGCCACTGCTAGCCTTATCCTCCATGAATTGTGCTATTTGTCATCTAAAGCTGTCCAAGTTGGGGGCCACCACTTTATCTTGTGGGAGCAAATGTTAGGCTATGAGCCGTGTAAAGAAGCAGTTTGCTTTGTCCATCGGACATCTCCCAATGTTTCATTTCCTTGGATGCTCCTGGGTTCTAAAACTGGGAGAATTGGGAAGGGAACAAAGGAAAAGCTTTTCTGCAAAGACAAAGGAGAAATACCCAATTTGTGGCAAGAAGCATTGATAACCCTTATCTCAGAGCAAGGTACAGATTTGAGGCTTATAAAAAACTACAGGCCAATATCTTTATTGAATATAGACTATAAAATATTTACTGGAGTTCTTGAAAATATAATGAAAATTCTGCTAAGAAGGGTAATTAAAAAAGATCAGGCAGGATTTTTGCCAGCCAGACAAATAAAGAACAACACTAGAATAATTATAGACTTAATAAAATATGCCGAAATGAACCCAAGTAAAGAAATTTCAATGCTTTTGGTAGACGCTGAAAAGGTATTTGACAGTGTCTCTTGGAAATTTATGATCAAAACCTGTGAAAGTTTAAATTTAGGTAAAAGATTTACGAATGGAATTCAAGCAATCTACAAAAAACAAAGAGCCAAATTAATCCTAAACAACGAAATTACAGAAGAATTCGACATCGAGAGAGGGACACGACACGGATGTCCTTTATCCCCACTCCTATATATAACAATATTAGAAACCCTATTAATAGCTCTGAGAAAGGATGAAGAAATAAGGGGCATATGTCTTGGTACACAGTGTTACAAAGTAAGAGCATTTGCAGATGATGTGATCATTACAACCGAAACACCAAAAGAAAGCATAAAAAAGCATTAGAAAGAATGAAAGAATTTGGCGAAGTAGCAGGATTCAAATTGAACAAAAATAAATCGAAATTGATAACTAAAAATATAGGCGAGAAAGGGGAAAAGGAATTAGAGGAAACAACAGGACTAAAAATTGAAAATAAAGTGAACTACTTAGGGATATGGATTACAAATAAAAATACAAATTTATTTAAGGATAATTATATCAAAAAATGGAAAGAAATTAAAGGAAGTATGGATAAATGGGGGAAACTAAAACTATCATTAGGAGGAAGAATATCTATGATTAAAATGATGATACTCCCCAAAATTCTATTTCTATTCCAAACGATTCCAATTGTAATAGGAACTAAATATTTTATAAGCTGGCAAAGAGATCTTGCAAATTTTATGTGGCAGGGGGGAAAGGCAAGGATAAAATTAAAAGTAATGACGGGCCCAAAGGAAAGTGGAGGACTCGCAGTGCCAGATTTAAGAAAGTATTTTGAGGCAACATGTTGGTGTTGGATAAAAAAAATGGATATTATTAAAAGATAATGAAGTCCTAACACTAGAGGGCTGGGACAAAATATATGGCTGGCATGGCTATTTATTCTATGACAAAAAAGAACAACATAAAAAATTTACAAATCACATAGTAAGAAAGGCTCTATTGGATGTCTGGGAAAGAACAAAAGGAAAAATTATTGAGAAAACTCACCAATGGGTTTCGCCAGTGGAAGCAACCACAACATTAAAGAGTAATGTAAAAGAGACTTGGCCAACATATATGGAAATATTAGAGGATGCAGACGTAAATAATAAATTAAAAACTTACAAACAATTACAAACATCTGGAATAAATTGGTTACAATATTATCAATTAAAAGCAATGTATGAAAAAGACATAAAAAGGGGGGATTTGAAAATAAAACCTCAAAATTAGAGAAGGAAATATTGCAAAGCGATCAAAAAATACTTGCAAAAATGTTTAGATTATTAATGAAAACCACCTTAGAACAAGAGACGAAAGGGGAAAACATGTTAAAATGGGAGCATGATTTGGGATATGAGATAGATCTGGAAAGATGGAAAACCTTTTTGGGGGAAAACATAAATTTTACTGCGTGTGATTTATTAAGGGAGAATTTCAGGAAAATTAACCACAGATGGTACCTAACCCCTGAAAGATTGTCAAAAATAAATAAAAGGAACAACGACAAATGTTGGAAATGTAATAGAACAAAAGGTACATTATACCAAATGTGGTGGACTTGCCCAAAGATTAAAACCTTTTGGGACATGATCCGTGATGAAATAAAAAAAATGATATGGACATCACACACAAAAAAGGCAGAGGCATATCTATTAGGAATTCTAGATAAAGATATCCCAAAAGATAAAACTAACTTATTTCTATACGCGACAACAGCGGTAAGAATTTTGATTGCTAGCTATTGGAAAGAAGACAGCATCCCAACAAAAAAAGAATGGTTGGGGATACTTTGTGAGTACCTGGAGTTAGCAAAACTGATGGATATAATAAGGAGAAAATTCAAAACTATGGTTATGAAGTAATGGGAGTTCTTAAATGATTACTTACAAATCCACGGCTCAACTACAAAAATCTGGTTGTGTTTAGAATAATCTTGTGCGTACTATAAAAAATACAAAGTGAGACATTAAGGAAATCCAAAGGGAAAATATGAAGAATAGAGGTTCTGACGAACGGATTATTAAAAAGGTGTGAGGTAAACAGTGGAAGACTTTTTTTAAAAAAAAAACAAAATACAAAAAAAATTTATTTAAGGTAGATAAGGACAAGATGAAATTATACAATTGAATATAAATATAGATGGGAAATGGCTATGTATTGTGAGTACTTATCTACTTTTAAAAATTTCCACTTATGATCTTTTTTTCTTACTTCTTTATTCTTTCTTTGTTCTTGTTTTCTTTTTTCTGATATCTTATCTTTCATTTCACTGCTTTATTGTGAATGGCATTTTATAGAGGTATAAATAACTGTAAATATGAAAAGAAACAAAATATTCTCTAATTTTTTCCCCTTGGTTAGATCTATTTTCTTTTTTTTTGTATTTTCTTTTGTTGTGAATATGTATGTTTACTAATTTGTACTTAATAAAAATATTAAAAAAATTTAAAAAAAATTAAAAAGGAAAAGCTTTTCATAAAGAACAGATTTAAAGCAGGCATGCTTCTTGGTTCAGGACAGGGAAGAAATTTGATCCATTTTGCGTTTGAAGGTGAACCTCCCTAATCAGCATTGTCCAAAACAACATGAGATCTGTAATATAACCACCTTGTGAAATTTGCACTTTTCCAAATTTTGCAGTGCTGCTCGCCAGCCAAGTGATGTGTACAAAAATGCACATGCTAGGTTAAACTGTGTAGAAAATGCATCTTTTAGGGCTTATCCATTCCTCTGCATTTTCCCAGGCACAGCCCATGCTTTAAAGCTCTGTGTTCAAGCACTCTTTTCTTTTGCTCTGGAGATTTCCCTGTGAAAATCCCTTCTTTAACGCTGAATTGGAGCAAGTGGCAATCTACAGAAAATCCGAATTGCATTTGTTGCACTTCAGCTTTAAAGAGTGGGTATTCACGGGGAAAGTTCTGTGGTGAAAAAAGGAGTGCCCAGATATGGAGCTTTAAAGTGTGGACTTCGAAAGTGCAGGGCAAAAGGTAAGGGTGAATAAGCCCTTAGTGAAAACCATGTACAGCAGTGGTTCCCACTTAGGGGTCTGCGGCCTCATCCCTTGTCTCCCCTCAACTAAATACAGTGTTGCCTCAGTTGTCGAACATAATCCGTTCTGGAAGACCATTTGACTTCAGAAACGTTCGACAACAGAGGCGCAATGGGCGGTCGACAATTCCAATTGAGAAAATGGAGAAACACGTCCCGGAAGCTGTTTGGCTTCTGAGGCATGTTCAAAAACGGAAGCATTTACTTCCTGGTTGTCAGCGTTTGAAAGCCGAATCATTCGGCTTCTGAAGCGTTTGACAACCGAGGTACCACTGTATTTGGCATTTTTTCATGGTAATCTCCCAAATGTTATAGTCTGTTGTAGCACTGTGCGATTTTTCAATATATTGGCTGAAATCGGTTTTCAAATCACACTGCAATAATGATTTTGATCCGGCAATATGCAGCAATATTTTGCTCCTCACGTGAGGGAGACCAGGGCAGCTGATTGTGAGGTCCTGCCTTCCCCTCACGCTGACCGAGAAGAAGGTAGCTGACTGCCCTCACTTCAAAGCACTCCCTTCCCCTGGCACAGAGGTGGAGCAGCTTTTCTCAGCCAGCAGGAAAGCAGCATCAGCCACAGTGGGCATGCATCTTCGCTGGCTGCCCCACTGATCGCAGCTTGAAACACCCTCCATCCCCATCCTCTCCCACACAAACCATGTGATGGAGGTGACCCCTGCTTCCTCTTCTCCCTCCCTCCATCCAGTCTCTGCGGCTGCTCCTTCTCTCACCCCCACACCTGATCTCCAATTTCCGACATTGTGATATATCGGAATATTGCAATGTTAAGCTGCTGATATATCACAATGTTGGAAACCAGATATCGCTCAGCTCTAGTCTGTTTTTTGGTATACCCAAGATCCTTTGCTTATTCGGGCCTACCCCACATTTTTGTTCTGCTTTACAGAGGTAACTACCATAGATTTATCAAAAATTTCAAAAGTAGGGGGTCGTGACTTGGCTTTTGAAAAACAGGGGGTCCTCAGTAATTAACTAATGGTGAACCACTGATGTACAGAAATGCACTCTAATAGGGGAAATTGCTTTGCAAATATCTGTGTATTAGGCAATGTTGCATAGCAACAGGTGTATATTAGGAGAAATTCACATTAAAATGCTGAAGAATTTCCTGGATTGAAGCAAATGAATAAATCACAGACCAATGCAGAAAAGTGGAGAACACAGCTCAAGTTTTAAAAAAAATGAGAAATGGAAAGAAACGGAAACTGATAGAGTCATCCATCGATATTCTGGTGGACTTTGGCAGGAATCGTTAAAAGAACAACAGCCACAAAATATGAAGAGGGAATGTGGGTAGGTTGGAAGACAGCCTTCCTCACTTACCATTCAGTGCCTTGATGGGAAAAGAGAGACCTCAGTCAGTGACAACTCTCCATAGTTGAGAAACCCCTATATGGGAGAATAGACCTTCTCAATGGCTAGCCCTGGAGGGAAGCCCAGATCAGAACTCAGGAACCTTGTTAAAACAAACAAACAAACAAATTTGTGGCTGCCTTTGCAAGAGATGGCAGCACCCCCTTGGGAAGGGAGATAGGAAAATGAATCAAGATTACAATTAGGTTTTTCTCTTCCCATGGTATGACGTTTTGCTCACCTCCTTGAGTCAGCTCTTATGGGAATAGTCATACAAGGCTGTCGAAGCTGCTCATGAATGAGGTGCTATTTGAACACTAGTTTTGACCATCCCTGTATCCTGAATTAAGTGTTCCTATGAAAATAGCCAAAAATCTCAAAGTTAGTACCAATTAGGCCCCCCTTGCCCATCTTTGTTATTGTGTGTTCATAGTGATTTGTGCCCATGATGCAATTGGGTCGATCATACATGACTCTGCTTTCAATGCTATCAGTGCTTGCAAACGTTTTGGGGCTAACATACTGCTTTGTTTCCATTCAGTGCATATCCTGAAACTTCCATGCTGAAATCCTGTAACTTCTTGTACCACAAATGTTCTGCACATGAATAAATAGCTTAGAATGACAGAACTGTAGAGTTGGAAGGAATCCTGAGGATCATCTTGTCCAACCCCCTGTAATGCAGGAATATGCAGCTGGCCTGTACAGGGATTAAACCTGCAATCTTGGCATTATCAGTATCACACTCCAACCAACTCAGCTTTTTCCTCAGCTTAAAATTATAGTGGTCCCCCTCAGGGCTGTCTTAAGCATATGCGGCGCCGGGATGCAAAGATCCACCTGGTGCCTCACCCAGTTGCCCAGTCCCAGGCACGCAGGAGGGCGGAGCCGGCCAGCTGCCTCAGCGTCTCACTGGCTTGGTCCCCCCTGAACTGGCAGTGCAGAGCCGCACACAGCAGAACAGCCCACCACGGCAGTCTGACCAACAGGCAGGCTCTTCCCTGGACTCAATTCTCAGGTCCCGCACTCTCAGCCTGGCGCCCCTTAGAGCCCAGCACCTGGGTGCTCTGCACCCCTAGCACCTATGGGTAAGACGGCCCTGTCCCCCCCTCCCTTGCTGCACTATAGCGCCTCTGAACAGCAGTAATGTGGTAGCAAAGGAGAAGCATCACAGCGCAGCTAGTGAAGCAGAATAAGTCAACCAATGCATTGTTATAGTGTCAAGAATATGTTGCAGAATGCACCTGCAATAAAACACCAATCTGGAAAGTCCCCTAGCATTTGTGATAGCAATTGGGTTGAATCAGTCAATCAGCTGATAGTCACACTAGGATTTTCATCTGAATTTTGTTAAGGAGGTTTTAAGTGAAAGCTTTGGGCTCAGTGAAGCAGCATTTGTTTATTTTATTTGCTTAGCAAGAATTATACACCACTTCATCGAAAATTTTAAAAAAATCACAAATTCCTATGTAGCTTACATACAATGATATAAAATATTCCTTAAAAACAGCAATAGAAATGGATTTCAAAAAGCAGTAGGCCTGGTAAAATTACTAAAACATATATGGTGTTGTAATTAATAATTGCCACAGTTTGGAGATGATCCGTCTGGCTTTCTGAGAGACTGTTCAAATCAGCACAAATCATTGCAAGTTGATTTGAGGCAACCTGATCTTCTCTCTAGTGATTTGTAATTTGCTTCAACTGGATCCAGACAGAGCACAAATCACCCCAAATTGGCCAAATCAGGATTTGGCTGAATCTGGTGCACTGCCCTAGTGGTGTGTGTGTGTGTGTGTGTGTGTGTGTGTGTGTGTATGTGTGTGCATGCATGTCGTGGAATTCTGTGGGCAAATGAAATACAGATTGTGTATTTGAAACAAAGACTGTTACTAACTTAAATGTATGTGAAATCATGAAGAGTGACCATCCACAAAGTAGTATTGATACCAACCCCCAAATCCTGGCATTGGTAGCTAATTAATACCTATAGTGGGAGATTTCAATACATATATAACTACACCCATTATCTCGATTCAGGCCGTTGAACTAATAGACACCTGCCCCACCCAATGCATATCATATAAACAAGGCAACATAGCTGTTCATGCATCTGATAGACTCTAGTCTGCAAAGGTTTATGCTATCATGATTAGAGAATAGAGAACCAAGAAAAGAGAGAATATAGAGAACATAGAGACTATAACCACTTTGAGAATGAACAAATTAAAATATAGAGAACAGGGATAGACATATACTAATATCAAACTTAGGTGCTGAGCTATGTTGGCTTAATATTTTTCCTAATAAAGGTGGAGAGTAGAGCTAGCAGCAGTATCAGTCCCTGCTGCTTTTTCCTTGAATTTCCAGGGGAAAGGGCTCAGGAAAACACTCTCCCTTCCCCTAATACTTTGGTGGCTGGCTACCTTCCAAAAAGGCTTTGTCGGAAATGTGCGCTTGAGATCCCAGATCCCCCTGCCTTGCTTTCTCCTCATTAACTGTATGTGACTGAAGGTCATTTCTCCCTCCTTCATCACCCTGGTCAGCACACACAAAACCAGACTGGGAAAAATAAATAAATACCACCATCCCCTTAGAAGTAACCTCAGTTTCCAGTACCGACAAATGTTTACATGCTTGCCAGCAACTGTCATGGTGCCAAGCACAGAATGAAGGGACTATACACAGTGCATTTTATCTTCTGCAGAGGGAACCCAAAACCCTTCCCCAAACCTCTGGCCGACACACATAGATCATACTGAAAAAGTGGGAGACGTTTCATCAATTCCCTCCCCACCTGCACCCCAACCCCCATCTTTGGTTGCCACTAGATGTTTGGTAAAGATTAACCCTGTTCATTTCAGTTATGTGGGACTGATAAAACCTAAAGCATAAGGATTGTGCAGGACTATTTTGTAAGGAAAAGAGGATGAAGAATAAGTGTGAATCTTTCCTCTGCAAAGCGGTCTGTGCTGTAGGGATGGGGGAGAAGTTCAATTTGCATTGGATTTGAATGCAAAGCTAGCCTAATCCATGTTTTCCAAAATAATTGCAAACCAAAACACAGCTCAGTTTTGAAATTCACACTTTTTGAGGACTGTTCTTCAAAATAGCTTCCCCTATGCTTAAGGATTTATAAGGCAAAAGCCACACAATAATGAGGAGTCCGGTGTGAGCTACTGGTGTGAATGTTCCCTTATTAAGCCAGTGTGCTGTACTGGTTAGAGTATCAGACCAGGACCTGGCAGACTAGGGTTCAAATCCCCAATCAGCCATGAAGCACACAGCCTCTCAGCCTAACCTACCTCACAGGGTCGTTGTGAGGATAACACAAGGAAGGGGAGAGCCACATATGCAACACTGAGCTCCTTGGAGGAGAGGTGAGACACAAATTCAATTAAAAAATAAATAAACCACCACCACCAGTCATGGTGCTATTTCAAGTCTTTGATGTCCACAGTTCAGGTATCTCCAATTTAAGGATAGGACTTTGTAAGCAGCAGTAGCTGGTGCTCACTGGAACTGGTAGGACAGAAGGCAGGGAGGCTAAGGGTAAGTCGACTCAGAGGCAATGATTGGCTGAGGCAGAGCCAACTAATTCTAGTTTTACTCCCATCCTCATCCTTGTTGTGATCTACAAGGGCAGCACTGAGACTAAGGAGGATGTAGCTTCTAGGAAGGGTCAGTCCCTGTAGGCTGGTTGCAAGTGAGCAAGTGGGGGCTGGCTGACAGCAGACTGAGGCTGCCCTCCACTGTTGATAAGTCTTCTCCCTGAGAACCTGTCATGGCTATGCTGGGGCTGTTGGTGGCCAAGCTGAATCCCAAATGGGTTTGTGATGCTCAAGTCAGTTGCTTGAGTCGGGGAACAGAACCACTGCTCTGTGCACCTGGCAAGAGCACAAGGCCAGGCTCCCAGAATCCTCCTGGAATTTATACTGATCCTGGCCAATCCGCAGGCCAACGTTTGCCCAACAACCTCCACATGGCATGCTTGATTTCCTTGTTCCTCAGTGTGTAGATCATGGGGTTCAGCAAGGGAAAGACCGTGCTGTGGAAAATAGCAACCAGCTTGTCCAGAGGTGTGGGAGTCATAGCCATGGTAAAGGCTTGTAATATTGCAGGGTGCCCCCTGACCTCGGCTGACCAGCACTCTGAGCTTTACAATGTATTGGAATGCATGACCTCATATGGAGTTATGTTCCCCCCCCTTTCTGGGCAGTGTAACCCTATATCGTTTGTGGGTGGGTTAAAGCCTTGACCGGATGTAGGTAACGTGAGACATTGGAATGCAGCCATGCGGCTGGAGAGGACGAAGGAGAAATAAACGGACTGGAGGAAGGGGAAGAAGTCTGAACAAGAGCTGACCTCCGTCCATGGAAATATTTGCCTTTGTGTGTGTTTTTCTTTGCCTTGCACCCCAAAATGATGGCTGGTTTCCGTCAATTGGTTCCCACAAGTGGTGCCCCGTGTGAGGCAAACTTAAACGTGTGAGGCTAACTTAAAAGAAGAGGCTAACTTAAAGAAAAGAGGCAAACTTGAAGCAAACAGTCTGAGGCAGACTAAGAGGATTTTAAAAGAAACTGTGAGAGGATTTTTGATCCAAGCAGTGGTTATCATCGACTCACTACGTCCGGCAAGGATTGCAAAGCGCTTTACATCTTTAAAAAAGATCCCGGTGAGTCCGATCCCTTCTCTTCTCTTCTATTATATTGATTTTTGAAAAATGGGCAGCTCTTTGACTACTCCCCAACAGAAATTTTTAAAAGACTTAAAATTTCTCCTCTCCTCCAACAAATTGGAAGTTCCTGAGGGTGATTTGATACAGCTCATTCTGGCTATTGATGAACATTCTCCCTGGGACTTGGGTGTAATTGCAAATGGAACATGTGAACTGAAACTTTGGGACAAGATTGGTGAACATTTTCATGAGCTCCCCAGCATCAGTACTCGGATTTTAAATGCATGGTGCAAGGTTCATTACGCCATGGGCTCTTTATCACCAAAAAATATCTCCCTGGCTGCATTGCCAGCACAACCTTCAGCTTCTTTAATTCAGTCTGCTGTCCTGCCATCTGTTCCAATCCTTGCCCTGCCAGCAGAAGCTCCAGATCCCAAACCTCCGGACTACAGTTCCTCACCAGAGGACCCAATCCTGCAAAAATACCGTGGTCTGGCTGGAAATAATCCAAATCTTTCAGAGGCAGGAGCAGCTACCTATTTTCAACGTGCAGTCCTTGCCTGTTCCTTAATTCAGGATACTGTGGCATTCCCTGTTATTGTGCCCCCTGCTGGTGCTCCAGCAGGAACACAAGCCACACTGCTGCAGATCTTATTGAGGGATACTGCTCTTGCTGCTAAACAAGCAATGAGAAAAATCCCAGAACCCAGTATTCAGTCAAGGTGGAGTTCAATCAGGCAAGAGGCAAGAGAATCATATTCTTCCTTCATGGACAGACTGCTTACAGCAGTGAGTCACCAAATTGAAAATCCTGAAGCCAAACAAATAATTATCAAACAATTTGCCTTTGAATATGCCAAAGAGGATTGTAAGGTTGCGTTACAACCGATAATACACAATCCTGCCACAGACACAGCAGCCATGCTTCGCATTCGTCAGTCTGTTGATACAGCCACCCACAAGATTCATCTGCTAGCAGCAGCGCTCAATGAAAACCAGCTTGTAGCCACCAATACAACGTTTCCAGCGTGGCAAACCAGGATCACCGATACCTCAGTGTGGGTAGAACGGTGGCCTCCACCAAAAGGAAAATCCGCACCAATGGCACCATCTTGTTTCTGAACAGCTTATTTCTGAACAATTGACTTTTGGCCACATTGAACCATCTTCATCCCACTGGCTCCAGCAGACAGGGAACAGTTTGCTTTTACATTGCCAGTATATCACAATTCGCAACGATATCAGTGGATTGTCCTGCAGGCATGCGGAACTCCCCTACACTTTGTCAACATTTTGTGGGTGAAGCATTGAAACCTTTCCGCATGCACCACCTAGAGGTGCTGCACACAAGCTGCATCTGGCCGTATTTGCTACATTGTTGCCAACAGGAATTTATATGCTCAGGCGGAACAAGAAGAAAACTATCTGCATTATAGAATGGCTACATCTACCGCACACCCCACCAAAGAACATTTATTCCATAATTGAATCCACATCAGACATTGTTGTCAAAGGATAACTTTAAGCGGTTATGATGTTACCTCAATTTATTTACCTTTTTCACAGACTGAACAGCAGCATTTATTCATAACAAATGCTGCCATGCAAATTGCTTTAGCTGATTTTATAGGTGTCATCATTTTTAACCCTCCAAAGGATGACCGTTTGACATTTCTGGCACAGGTCACCTATGTTTTGGCTACCCCCTTGTCTCTCACACCTCTCCCTTCTGCACTAACCCTCTTCACGGATGGAACGAAAAGTAGGGGGGTGGTGACCTGGGAGGAGGGAGGAAAATGGAAATGCTTATTTACCCCTCCACAGTCTTCTGCTCAGCGAGCAGAGCTAGCTGTGATTCTTGCCTTTCAATCCTTTCCTACTCAACCTTTCAATCTTATTGTGGATACTCAGTATGTATATCACCTTTTTGCTAGTTTACCAATATCTTGTATAACTCCTTCCTTGGATTCTGACTTGTTTTCCTTGTTTCTTGGCTTGCAGGCCTTACTTCAGCATAGAGATTTCCCTTATTATGTTGCACATCTTCGCTCCCACACATTGCACCTAGGGTATTTAGCAGAGGGCAATGCAAGAGCAGATGCAGCATTGAAGGACATTTCTACCTTTTCTCTCTTTTCTGATCCTATACTAGGTCATAACACCTTTCGCCTTCCTGCGAAAGCATTGGCAAAGCATTTTTCTATTCCCTTGGCCCAAGCAAGGGATATAGTTTCCCAATGTGCTCCTTGTTCTAAATCTCAGCTGGCCATTCCTTTTGATGCTGTCAATCCTAGGGGCACGTCTGCATTGGCGTGTTGGCAGATGGATGTCACACACACACCTGTGTTGGCTCCACTCTCCAAGGTTCACCTCACGGTGGACACCTACTCTGGATTCATATGGGCTATACCCATGAGGGGGGAAACAGCTTGGCATGTCATTCAGCACACTATCCGCTGTTTCTCAGTCCTGGGTAAACCTGCGCGTATCAAAACTGATAATGGTCCAGCATATATTTCTAAATGTGAAATTAACTCATGGCATACCCTTTAACTCCACAGGTCAATCTATAGTGGAAAGAGCGCACCTGACGTTCAAAGCACTATTGCTTAAACAGCTTGGCGGCCGAAGCATACCAACAGCAGATATCCCTTCGGCTGTTCACCAAGTTCCTTTTGTACTTAACCATCCCTTTATATCCATATCTTAGGACCCATAACCCCGCTGAATTGCATTTTAGGAAGGAGGAGGCACTCCCCCACCCCTTGGTGGTGTACCGACGCTTGCCTGATCCCCCGTGGCATGGACCTGTCCTGCTGATCACGTGGGGACAAGGGTACGCAGCAGTGGGCGTCGAGGACAAGCCTTTGTGGGTTCCAGCTCGATGCGTGCGGCCATGGCGAGCCTCTTTAACCGCGCATGCGCCTTCCTAACCATTTGCCTTGCCATCCTTTGCTGCACCATTATACAAGGAAGAGAAGCAGAAGACCCAGTCCAGTTGAAACCACCATATTTCACCTTATCGGCTGGCAAGCAGTTGTCAGCTTCCTACTCTGGCTGGCAGCATCCACGGCTCAGCCACTCTCGAACTATAAGAACAGCGTTGTTGAATAAGACTTTTAGGGTAGAAAATTATCATAAGATATGGAGGGATAATATTTTTGTACAAGATATGATTATGTTTACCAGTTTATTGCATGCTTCTAAATGTTGGTTATGTATGCACATGCCACCCTTTTGAGAGTCATTCAGGCATAATGCTTCATGATGCGCCTGTCAATGGATCTTTTCAATTTACAAATATTATATCCCCTAAGCAATCTTTTTGGCCCCCAGTACACTTGACCCTCCATGAGCCTGCACCCATTTATTTTCAAAATAAGGAGGGGAAAGAATCATGGGGCATATATCCAAACTGTCAATATACATTGAATTTCACTTTTAATAGCTCTTGTTCTCTTACAGGAACATACAGTGACCAATCTCAGTGCTATAGAAGTGACACCAGTGCATGGCTAATAAACTAGAAAGGAAGCCTACCATGCAGCTTGGAATCAGAATTCTTATATTCTTGGCTTCCGGATGGAAGTTGGCTTCGGCATTTATTGATTTTAGTGATCATTATAGTAGTTATTTGCATTATTTTGTGTTGCTGTATACAATGTATTCTTTCTATAATCTCTCTATGTACTGCATGGTTCTCCAGTCCGCGGCCCGCTTCCGGTCTCACATGAGTCTATCGCACTCGATATAACCGTATTGGTACTGATTAATTAAATAAAGAAAGAGGGCATGTGGGAGTCATAGCCATGGTAAAGGCTTGTAATATTGCAGGGTGCCCCCTGACCTCGGCTGACCAGCACTCTGAGCTTTACAATGTATTGGAATGCATGACCTCATATGGAGTTATGTTCCCCCCCCTTTCTGGGCAGTGTAACCCTATATCGTTTGTGGGTGGGTTAAAGCCTTGACCGGATGTAGGTAACATGAGACATTGGAATGCAGCCATGCGGCTGGAGAGGACGAAGGAGAAATAAACGGACTGGAGGAAGGGGAAGAAGTCTGAACAAGAGCTGACCTCCGTCCATGGAAATATTTGCCTTTGTGTGTGTTTTTCTTTGCCTTGCACCCCAAAATGACGGCTGGTTTCCGTCAATTGGTTCCCACACAGAGGGGAGTCCTGGAATGGGCGGCAGTACATGAAGATGGCAGGGCCAAACATGACAACCACGATGATGATGTGGGTGATGCAGGTGGATGCAGCTTTGCTCTTCCCTTCGGTGGAGCCCATCCTCACCTTGAAGAGCAGGACCACGTAGGAGATGATGAGGAGGGTGAAACTGATGAGAGCTGAAAGGCCACTGTTGATGAACATAAAGAACTCCAAAGCATAGGTGTTGGTGCAAGCCAATTTGACAATCTGGGTGATGTCGCAGAAGAAATTGTCCAGCTTGTTGGGGCCACAGAAGGGGAGTGGGATGATGAGAGCCACCTGGATGATGGAGTGAACAAACCCTAAGCACCAGAATACCACTACCATGGCCCCACAGATCAGAATGCACACTAGGCTGGCATAATGCAAAGGGTGGCAAATGGCCACATAGCGGTCAATGGCCATGCCGAGGAGGAGGAAGACCTCGGTTCCCCCCAGCCAGTGGAGAAAGAAGAGCTGGGCCATGCAGCCCCTGTAGGAGATTGTATTGCTGTTGTAGAAGAAGTCAGAGAGCATCTTGGGAGGGGTGACGGAACAGTAGCAGATATCCAGGAATGCCAGGTTGGCCAAGAAGAAATACATGGGTGAGCTCAGTCGTGGGTCACTCTGGATAGTCACAATGATAAGGATATTTCCGGGCAGGATCAGAGAGTAGAATAGAAGGAAGAGGAAGAAGAGGAAGAGCTGTGCCTCTCGTGCCTGTGAGAGTCCCAGCAGCACAAACTCTGTCACCATGGACTGGTTCCCATGTTCCATATTGCAGCTTCCACCTGCTGCAACCAAGAGTTGGGATGGGGGAATACAAGGAGTAAATATGAGCAACATCAGAGTGAATCTTGCCATTTTTAAAAGGCACTCATTATCCACTTTCTTGGTTTTTTAAAAACAAAAAACAGGGGAAAGGTCAGTGGCACTCCAGTACATTTCCGAGCACAATTTGAAGTGCTTGTGGTGACCTTTAAAGCCCTAAATGGTCTTGGCCCTGTATACCTGAAGGAGCGTCTCCGCCCCCATTGTTCAGCCCGGACACTGAGGTCCACTTCCAAGGGCTTTCTGGTGGTTCCCTCACTGAGAGAAGTAAAGTTACAGGGAACCAGGCAGAGGGCCTTCTTGGCAGTGGCACCCTCCAACAGATGACAAGGAGATAAAGCACTACACAACTTTCTGAAGACATTGGAAGGCAGCCCTGTATAGGAAAGTTTTTAATGTTTGATGCTTTGCTGTGTTTTTATTATGTTGGAAGCTGCCCAGAGTGGCAGCTTAAATTTTTTGAAACACTATGACTTTCGGCCAACCATTTCTCTGGTTGGTGGTTCAGAATGGTCAGCTGATTATCTCTGTGGGAAATATACCAAAATGCATTATATTGGGGGAAATTCCTTCAAAAATGTGTATGTTTTTCAAAACTACATGCAAAAAATGTGTTTATTAGGAGAAAATTGCACTGAAAAGCTGACAAATTTTCATGAGGATTTTTTTTTTTAAATGTGTGAATTGCTGCGGAAATATGGAGAACAGAATTTGTAACTAGAAAAATGAGAAACCAAAATTAACAGATTCCTCCATATCTACGGATGAAATACTAAACAGTTTGGTTGAAGAGGGGAAAAATGTATAGTGTGTGAGGTTTCTTTTTTCTTTAGCAGTGTCGAAGAAACAGGGATAAAGACAGAGAAAGGGAGTGTGGGTTAGGAGTTTAGGAATAGCTTGCTAAAGTGTGGTGCAAATTTAGTGATGGGCTGTCCTAGCCGCTCTCTGAATGCCTGATGCAGTCTGAGCTGCCCGCTTGGTTCTGTGCACTTGTATGCACTGTGTTCTGCTTGTCTCTTTGTATGTAAAACTAACATGAGAAGGTTACTATATGAGTGGACTGTTAGTCTTTCAAGGGATGGATTCAAGTGCATACTGGAAGTTTAGGTCTGTGCAGTTGAAGTGGAATAAAGGGCTCTGTTGCCCTTGCACAACAAATCCATTTCGAACAACAGACTTTTTGCAATTTGGAAAGTGAAATGGAAACGCATGAAAAGTGTGGGATGAACAAATAATTAAGGGAGGACACCCCACAAGCAAATCAGAATGAATACTCAATCAAGACCGGATGTAGTCTAACCTCTGCATAAGCTTTGTACAAACCAATCAGGGTGAATGTTCAATAAACTGAATTTCAGACAAGCAAGTCTTTTTTGGAATTGATTCCTTATTTATTTTATAGATTTCTAAGACTTTGAATATACATCATGCATTTTCCAAAACAAAACTAAACAAGACCCCTCTTTTCTCAGGACTTCCCAGTCCACCCCCCATGGCATTCTAATCAAACTTTATTTTGCTGCATATCCTTTTCTTCCATCCTATTTTATTCTATAGGTAAAAGTAAAGGGACCCCTGGCAGTTAAGTCCAGTCACAAACGACTTTGGGGTTGCGGTGCTCATCTCGCTTTACAGACCAAGGGAGCCGGCGTTTGTCTGCTTCCGCAAGCAGTTTTTCTGGGTTATGTGGCCAGCATGACTAAGCCGCTTCTGGTGAAACCAGAGCAGCGCATGGAAATGCCATTTACCTTCCAGCTGGAGTGGTACCTATTTATCTAATTGCATTTTGACATGCTTTCAAACTGCTAGGCAGGCAGGAGCTGGGACTGAACAATGGGAGCTCATCCCGTCATGGGGTTCGAACTGCCGACCTTCCGATTGGCAAGTCCAAGCGGTACAGTGGTTTAAACCACAGCGCCACCCGTGTCCCATTTTATCCTATAAATAGCCTTTGTTGTTACTGTTATTCCTACTCGTAAGTTAATTTAAATATTATATCTTTTAAATATTCTCCCAAGTATTTCCACTCATCCTTTATCAGAGTTTCATCTTTATTTCTTATTTTCACTGTCATGTATGCTAGCTCTGCGTATTCTATCAAATTATTTTGCCATTGTTCTTTGGTCGGGATGTCAAGCAAATCTTTTGATAGAGATGCACTAAAACTCCTCAGCTGTCAGCCTTTAAGGAAGCAAGGAGGCTGTATCAAAGCATTAATTTACACCAAACCATTAGGTCAAAGCAGTTTTTTGTGCTATTCATTTCTAGAATAGATCATATTCTTTCTGCCTTGCCTTCTTCTTCCATGTTTAAGATGTGCCCACCTTTTACACCATTGCTGCAGGAAACCAGGATCTTCATAGCAAACATGATACTTACTAGAGTTGAGTAGAGGAATACTTCCTTCCTCCCTCCCCATTGTTATTGCTTAGGTCTGTTTTGCACACTCCAAACAAATGACACTTCCAAAATGTCAGCATTTTGACAAACACAAAACAGAACTTTAAGTTTGCACAACTAAAGTTGACTTAGGGGCTCTGTCGTCTTAGCGCAACAAATCCAGTTTAAAAAAAGAATTGGACTGTTTGCAGTTTGGAAAGTGGTGTGGAATTGCATCCAAAAGTATGGGGTGAACAAATGATTAACATGAAGATGCATGAAAGCCCTACAAGAAAATTAAGACAAATGAAGTTAGATTGCTTGTGGTTATATAACTGCCCCACAACAAATCAGAAAAAATGCTCACTCTAACTTCTGCATAAGCTTTGTGCAAGCAAATCAAGATGAATGAGGAATCTGGAGGAGCCCAGATACTCAAGAGATTGGAGCAAACACATACAGTTGGGAACAGGTTTGGTGTTCTGGAATAATGGGTGTTGTTCACAGACAAAGGGATTTCTGAGATTCAAAATATTACCAAAGCCAAGAACTAGCTCAGACACTTACCTGGTTCCCATTGATAAAGGGAGAATGGGAGGCATTAGGAAAAGTAGAAGGGAACTGGAGAACGAAGGTTTCTTGAAAGCAACGTAGCATCCACATTCTTCGGTGGGATAGGGAAGGTACCCCCCCCCGCCCCATTCTCAGGTCTGTATCACTGCTCACATCTTTATCTTCTCTGAGCCCAGGAGGTATGTTGCTCACTGAAGGAAGAACAGGACTTGTTCTCATGATGGCCCTGGAGGTGAGCCCAGCTCCATACCTTGGGGACCTTGTTAAAAACTAGAAATCAGCTTGAGAAATTGCATCTGCGCCTCCTATGCCCTTCTTTTATCCCAAGGGAGGGAGAAACTGAGCAGGGAAACCAATGAGGCCAAGGGCAGTGCTGGATTCTGGGCGGTGTAGGTAGTGAGGTGCTGAGCCAAGAGGGTGAATTACAAAAACAACAACTTCTGTTTTTGTCAGCCTATTGAGTAGATCCACAAAAAAGCAACTCTACCAAAAGGAATTACTGTATTGTGAAAATAAGAAATATTTAGAGGGGGCGCCAAATTTTGTCATTGCTCAGGGCACCATTGTCAGGAGCACATGCAGGAGCCAAGCCCTGTGACCAGTAGGACTTTGCAGGACTGGGGGCTTCCTAAGTTTGTTCTGAAGAGGCAAGGCGTGGCCGCACAGGTGAGGCCAATTGGTAACTCACTGCGCCTGGTGGCAAGAGCTGGGAAGGGATATAAGGTGAGCATTTCCCTTTAACTCTTTGACACAGCAACACCCTTCCTGCCTTGCTGCGTTTTGCTCCTTGACTCCTTGCTTCTTGATCCTTGGACCCCTGACTTTGTGACTCCTTGCTTCCTGATCCTCGGACTCTTAGCTTCCTGGCTTTTGGACTCCCGTTCCTGCTCCCACCCTGCCATCTTGCCCCCGGTCCTGACTTCTCCAGACGGGACTTAGATCGCCCGTGAACCAGACTGTGACAACCATAGAATCATAGAATCATAGAGTTGGAAGAGACCACAAGGGCCATGGAGTCCAACCCCCTGCCAAGCAGGAAACACCATCAGAGCACTCCTGACATATGGTTGTCAAGCCTCTGCTTAAAGACCTCCAAAGTAGGAGACTCCGCCACACTCCTTGGCAGCAAATTCCACTGTCAAACAGCTCTTACTGTCAGGAAGTTCTTCCTAATGTTTAGGTGGAATCTTCTTTCTTGTAGTTTGGATCCATTGCTCCGTGTCCGCTTCTCTGGAGCAGCAGAAAACAACCTTTCTCCCTCCTCTATGTGACATCCTTTTATATATTTGAACATGGCTATCATATCGCCCCTTAACCTCCTCTTCTCCAGGCTAAACATGCCCAGCTCCCTTAGCCGTTCCTCATAAGGCATCGTTTCCAGGCCTTTGACCATTTTGGTTGCCCTCCTCTGGACATGTTCCAGTTTGTCAGTGTCCTTCTTGAATTGTGGTGCCCAGAACTGGACACAGTACTCGAGGTGAGGTCTGACCAGAGCAGAATACAGTGGCACTATTACTACCCTTGATCTAGATGCTATACTCATATTGATGCAGCCCAGAATTGCATTGGCTTTTTTAGCTGCCGCGTCACACTGTTGGCTCATGTCAAGTTTGTGGTCAACCAAGACTCCTAGATCCTTTTCACATGTACTGCTCTCAACCATCCTATCAAAGTCCATTCCTGCCAAGGGCTTCCAAATTTACCAGCGTGACTTTGCTCTAAGTTAGGAAACTCTTAGCTTAGGCTATAGGTGAGCTGACTTCTGTCTTGTTTGGTCTGCTGTTCTTTCATTTGCTTAGGAGCTGACAATAACAGGCAGTTGGCATTCTGTGGCTGATGGCATGTTCAGTCCTCATCGGGTTATTCCCCCCCCTTTAAAGAACAAAAGGAGTAAGTGCCCGCTGAATGAGCCCAAAGCTTCCTGCTGTCACAGTGGCCAACCAGATGTCTGTGATTATTGCACAGGACCTGGGTGCAATAGCCTTCTTCCAACTTGCTATTTCCATTAACTGGTCAGAGGCATACTTCCTCCATCTGTGGAGGTAGAACATACTTGTTAGGGTTAGTAGCCACTGATAGCCTTAACCTCCATGAATTTGTATAATCCTCTTTTAAAGTCATCAGTTTGATAACCATCTTGTGGGAGAGACTTTGATGGCCTATCCACAAAAAATCACCATAGCTATTTTATTCAAAGCATCATGCTCACAAACTTAGCACAAATGTCACATTAGTGATCCATCTTACAAGGCAGTTGCAGAAACAACTAAGATAACGTTTGTGAGCTTCATGGAAAGGAATGTCCAAAAATAAATGAGACTAAATGGCCACTAGGAGGCATTGATGCTTCGTAAATGGCCAGATTGGAATACACCGAAGCCGGTCTGAAGGCTTTGAATATGCTGCTGTTTTTTCAAGATTTCACTTCCATTTAGGTAGGCTAGAGCAGGGGTCAGCAACCTTTTTCAGCCATGGGCCGGTCCACTGTCCCTCAGACCATGTGGTGGGCCACACTAAACTTTGGGGGAAAAAATGAATGAATTTCTATGCCCCACAAATAACCCAGAGACACATTTTAAATAAAAGCACACATTCTACTCATGTAAAAACACACTGATTCCCAGACCATCTGTTGGTCAGATTGAGAAGGTGATTGGGCCAGATCCGGCTCACGGGCCTCAGGTTGGCTACCCCTGGGCTAGTGGCTGTGAAGGAGTGAAAGTTTTGACTGGCTGTTAAGTGCTGTGCCGGGCATTAAACACATATGTGTGGAAGGTGACCTAAGGCCCAGCACAGGGAACCTGTAACTCTCCAGATTCTGTTGGACTTCAATCCGCATCAGCCCCAGGCAGCATGTCCAATGGTCAAAGATGATGGGAGTTGTGGTCTAGCAATATTTGGAGGGTCACAGGTTCCTTGCTCTTGCCTGAAGGGGAGCAATTCTTAAAGGGCATTTCCTTGTAAATAGTGAGTGGAGAATATTTTGACAAAGGAGAAAACAAGAGAGGGTTTATTATGGAAGGGTGCTGATATTTGTTACATTATAATAATAATAATAATAATAATAATAATAATAATAATAATAATAATAAAAAAAAATAATTAATAATAATTTATTATTTATACCCCGCCCATCTGGCTGGGTTTCCCCAGCCACTCTGGGCAGCTTCCAACTGAATATTAAAAACAGTACAGCATCAGACATTAAAAACTTCCCTAAAGAGGGCTGTCTTCAGTTGTCTTTTAAAAGTAAAATAGTTGTTTATTGCCTTGACATCTGGTGGGAGGGCGTTCCACAGGGGAGGCGCCACTACTGAGAAGGCCCTCTGTCTGGTTCCCTGTAACCTCACTTCTTGCTATGAGTGAACTACCAGAAGGCCCTGGCGCTGGATCTCAGTGTCCGGGCTGAACGATGGGGGTGGAGACGCTCCTTCAGGTATACAGGACTGAGGCCGTTCAGGGCTTTAAAGGTCAGCACCAAAACTTCGAATTGTGCTCGGAAATGTACTGTGAGCCAATGCAGATCTCTCAGAACCGGTGTTATGTGGTCTCGGCGGCCACTCCCAGTCACCAGTCTAGCTGCCGCATTCTGGATTAATTGCAGTTTCCGGGTCACCTTCAAAGGTAGCCCCACATAGAGCATGTTGCAGTAGTCCAAGTGGGAGATAACTAGAGCATGCACCACTCTAGCAAGACAGTCCGCGAGCAGGTAGGGTCTTAGCCTGCGTACCAGGTGGAGCTGGTAGACAGCTGCCCTGGACACAGATTTGACCAGTGCCTCCATGGACAGCTGTGAGTCCAAAATGACTCCCAGGCTGCACACCTGGTCCTTCAGGTGCACAGTTACCCCATTCAGGACCAGGGAATCCCCCACATCTGCCCCCCTGTCCCCCCAAAACAGTACTTCTGTCTTGTCAGGATTCAACCTCAATCTGTTAGCCGCCATCCATCCTCCAACAGCCACCAGGCACTCACACAGGACCTTCACCGCCTTCACTGGTTCTGATTTAAAGGAGAGGTAGAGCTGGGTGTCATCTGCATACTGATGAATACCCAGCCCAAACCCCCTGATGATCTCTCCCAGCGGCTTCATATAGATATTAAAAAGCATGGGGGAGAGGACGGAACCCTGAGGCACCCCACAAGTGAGAGCCCAGGGGTCTGAACACTCATCCCCCACCACCACTTTCTGGACACGGCCCAGGAGAAAGGAGCGGAACCACCGTATAACAGTGCCCCCAGCTCCCACCCCCTCTAGACTGTCCAGAAGGATGCTATGGTCGATGGTATCAAACGCCGCTGAGAGATCCAGCAGAACTAGGAAACAGCTCTCACCTTTGTCCCTAGCCCGCCGGAGATCATCAACCAGCGCGACCAAGGCAGTTTCAGTCCCATGGTGAGGCCTGAATCCCGATTGGAAGGGATCCAAATGGTCCGCATCCTCCAGGCGTGCTTGGAGTTGTTTGGCAACCACCTGCTCAATCACCTTACCCAAGAATGGTAAATTTGAGACTGGGTGATAGTTGGCCAAATGGGCTGGGTCTAAAGATGTTTTTTTAAGAAGCGGTTTAATGACCGCCTCTTTCAGCAGGTCTGGGAAGGCTCCCTCACAGAGGGAAGCATTCACCACCCCGTAGAGCCCATCGCCCAGCCCTTCCCGGCTCGCTTTTATCAGCCAGGATGGGCAAGGATCAAGGAGACAGGTGGTCAGTTTCACTTGTCCAAGCAGCCTGTCCACATCCTCGGAGGTAACAGATTGGAATTGATCCCATGTAACAGGACTAGACAGAACTCTAGCACTCTCCCACCCTGGCCCTGCTCTCACGGTGCAGTCTACCTCCTTCTGAATCTGAGCGACTTTATCTGCAAAAAACTTTGCAAAGGCATTGCAGGAGATCTTGGGGTCCCTACCAGGCCCCGGTGGTGCAGGTGGTTCCGATAGATTGCGAACCACCTGAAAAAGTCTCCTGCTGCTGTTTTCTGCAGATGCAATGGAGGCGGCGAAGAAGGCACTCTTCGCCATCACCATTGCCACTTGGTAGGCTCGACGTTGATTTCTAGCCCGTGTCCGGTCTGATTCAGAATGAGTTTTCCACCACCGGCGCTCTAGCCGTCTCAACGATTGTTTCATCACCCTCAGCTCCGGGGAAAACCATGGGGCTGTCCGGGCTCCATGCAATCGGAAAGGGCGCTTCGGAGCCAGTCAGTCAATAGCCCTGGTTAACTCCGCATTCCAGCGGGCCACCAGGGAATCAGCTGAAAGGCCTTCAACTTGGGATAAAACATCCCCTACCACTCTCTGGAAACCAATTGGATCCATTAGGTGGCGGGGGCAGACCATCTGAATCGGTCCCACCTCCCTGCAGAGGGGAAGGGTCGCGGAGAAGTCCAGTTGCACCAGGAAGTGATCTGACCATGGCACTTCTTTTGTTTTGCTTTTAGTTAATGTCAGATCACCAACATCCGTAGAGGTAAACACCAAGTCTAAGGCATGTCCGCGGCTATGAGTTGGGCCAAACTTATTCAGGGACAGCCCCATGGAGGCCATGCTTTCCACGAAGTCCCGAGCGGCCCCTTGTAAGGTCGTGTCGGCATGGATGTTAAAATCCCCCAGGACAACCAAGCTAGGTGTCTCCAGGAGCATATCTGCCACAACCTGAAGCAGCTCGGGCAGGGAATCCTTGGTGCAGCGGGGAGGTCAGTACACCAGTAGGAATCCTGTACTGCCCCTATTGCCCAACTTCCAGAACATGCACTCAGAGAACTGGGTCTTCCCAATAGGACGCCTGGTGCAGATGAATGACTTCCTAAAAATCACTGCAACCCCCCCTCCCCGCCCACATGACCTGGGTTGCTGTGCGTAAGAGAAACCCGGTGGGCAAGCAGCGGCAAAGACAGGCCCATCTGCTTCATCCAACCAGGTCTCTATCACACATGCCAGGTCAAATCCTCCATCCACAATCAGGTCGTGGATGGCAGTGGTTTTATTCATCATTGACCTGGCATTGCACAGCAACACTTTCAGGTCATGTGGGTTTCCCTTGCTGATTCCAGTATCCTTCCAGTCAGGACCAGACCTGGAGGCAGGGATAGTCCTCAAATAACGACTAAACCTGCCTCCTCAGTAATGACATGGTCTGGTCTTAGTGTAACTCCTCCTCCTGCCCGTGATCACTGAGATCGGGTGTCCCAATACATTCCCCCCGTGAAACCTGCCCCAGCCATTCTATTGGCTGAGGCCCACTCCCAGGCAGCCCTGACCTGTCCCCTTAAAAGGCAAAATACAAACTATATAATAACTTAACAGAATAATAAAAATAGGAGCAAAGCAAGAAACAATAGTGCTAAAATTAAACTACTCCCCACCCTTAAAGCATTAAAAATGCTTTAAAAATAAAGAAAAACCTAATGGACCAATCAAAATCTTCTGGCCCTTTGTTTTGTTACACCCCTCCTATTTTTTTCTTTCTTTCTGTAAAGTATAAAATAAAAAATATTTCAAAAAAGAGATATTGTACTGCCACACATTCCTTATTTCATTTTAAGAATCTATGATAAAAAGTTCCCTGTCTTCACAAACAATAGGCTCTCTGTGTCCAGGTAGAATTTTCTTTTAAAAATATACTCCTACAGACACAAAATAAAATACTGGTGAATTTTCCCTTGGGAATGCTGTCAAAGTGCATGTTCACCCATGAAAACAGAGTTTGTGTACAGCTAGGGCTGTCTGCTAAAAAGATTGTGGGCTTTCTGTTGTGACAGCATGTTATATCTTCTAGGAGTAAAGCAACAGCACTTGTAATAAGTAACCCGAACCACTGAAATGCCCAAGGAATAAACCAATGGTTTCTATAAAATTTCAAACCACTTTTGATGTTTGGGCAGAAAGGTAGTGTATAAATGCAATGCAATGCAGTCAAGGAATAATATATTTATTAAAACTGCCTATTTCAAAACAGCTGATGTGCTTGGCAGACTGAAAGACTGAGATGGCCTAAATATAAAAAGACATTGTCCTGAAGGCCATATTCATCGTTTGCCAACTGACCAGGGGCTATGGTCACTTCAACTCTCTCCCTCTCCACAGCCATGCAGCTTCCCTGCCGATGGTCAAACTGATAAGCAAGGAGGGGGTGATTTGTATCACTGTTAGGGCGCAGGGCTGTTCAGAGAGGTTGACGGAAGTAAATGCTAATTTTATAAGTCCATGTGTATTTTTCACTTGTGGTAGTAAGTTCGCTTGTTCAGCAGTGTGCTGTGTAAAGAAGTGCTTCCTTTTCAGCTCCATGGGATGAGCCCGGGTTCTGGAATTAGGAGAGAAGGAGGAAAACCTATCCCTGTCCACTTTACCCACACCTTGTGTGCAAGGGGAACTGTAAATAAAAGTTTGCTGCTTTTTTGTGTCAGCCATCACAGGGGGCCTCTGCAAGCTGCCTAACGGCAGACCTGGCCTTGAGTGGAAACCCGCCCAGAAAGCCTTGACAAAAGACTTCCCAATGCAGCCTTCATCTCTTTGTTCTTCAAAGCATAGATAGCTGGGTTCAGCAAGGGGGTGATGGAAGTGTAGAAGACAGAGAGCACCTTATCAATCATGAACCGGGTGTACGGACGCAAGTAAATAAACATAATAGGTCCAAAGTACATGGTGACCACGATGAGGTGAGAGGTGCATGTGGAGGCAGCCTTGGTGGTCCCTTCAGAGGGACCCCGGGAGCAGACTGTGTAGAGAATGAATCCATATGAGAGAAGCAAGCCAATGAAACACACCAGTGACAAAATGCCACTGTTGGTGACCATCATGACCTCCAGGGGGTAGGTGTCAGTGCAGGCCAACTTAATGACCAAGGGGAGGTCACAATAGAAGCTGTCCACCTGATTGGGTCCACAAAAAGGCACATTAATGATGAAAGCCAATTGCACAGTAGCATGGAGGAGTCCACCAGCCCAGGAGGCAAGGAGAAGTGCCATGCAATGGCTTCGGTTCATGAGTGAGGCATAGCGGAGAGGATGGGAGATGGCCACATACCGGTCATAGGCCATAACAATCAGCAGGAGCATCTCAATGCCTCCAAAGAAGTGGAGGCAGAAGATTTGTGTCATGCAGCCATGGAAGGAGATGACATGGTGCTGGGCAAGGTAATCAAAGAGAGATCTTGGAGTGGCAAAGGAGCACAGGCAGAGGTCCAGGAAAGCCAAATGAGCCAGCAGAAAGAACATGGGTGAATCTGAAAGACGGTGATCCCTGAAAATTGCGAAGATTATGAGAGTGTTGCTGAAGAGAGTACTCATGTAGAGGAGGAGGAAGAAGACAAATAAGATGAGTTGGAATTCCCAGGTTTCAGAGAGGCCCAATAGGACAAACTCGGTCGTCATGGTCTGGTTTGACCACACCATTCCTTCCTTGTGTATCACTGTGAAAATTGGGCAGAAAGGAGAGAGTAATGAGATACTTGCTTCACAGTTTTAGGTGAAATCAGCAAAGGGTGTGTCTTGTGTGTTATTCTTCTCAGCTGGGTGCTGAGACTCCAGTCTGAGTGGTTCCTACATTATTGCAGGACTTATAGTGATTCAGACTGTTCCCCGATCTAACTTACTATTGTTTGTATGAGGAACCAGGGATGGAGAATATGTGGCTTTTCAAGGTGTTGTGGAACTCCAACTTCCTTTCTCTTTGACCACTGACAAGGCTGGCTGTGGATGAGTCCTACCAACATCTGAAGGGTCATAGGTTTGCTGTCTTTGATTTATTTATATGTTACTGCCTTACATTGAGTCATAGTTGGAGCAATGAATAAATCATACATGCCACAAAAAAGAAAGGCTGACTATCCAAGGTGCAGTTTGCTCAAGTCCATCAGTTGTGTGTCAAAGAAACCATCAGGTTTAGGTACTGGACAAGTGAGAAATTGCTTAGAAATGGACACCATATTGAGAGACTTGCAATCATACTCCCTCATGTTTTGAATAAAAGAAGGGAATTAAAAATGTTTACATCCCTACACAAACAAAAAAAGATCAGGGGCAAATGGGGCATAAGTTTAAGCTAATTGTATATTAGAACAGAGAACTGATTGCTATAAAAATGTGCAAGTTGCTTATAGATCTCAAGAGAGGCTGGATATTAACCTACCCATGGAAAGAATGAGAAGGCACTCTGGACCACGTCTTGTAACATTATTAGACTCAAAAAAGAAGTATGTCAAATCAATGCTTGAGAAATAGAGAAAGAATGTTGCAGAGAATAGATGAACAAATAAAACTAGTGCAGGTTCCGAAAGGAGGTGAATTGCAAAGGTTAAACATAAACAACCAAACTGAAATAGAGAGATAGTAATAGGAGTCATGGGAATGAAGTAACTTCCCAACAGATTTTTTTTATTTCTTTACTTTCTCCCATGCCCACTGACTTTCCTTTTATTCCTTTTCATTTCCCCCCCTTTTGAGGTCTTTTCTTTATTTCCCCCCTCTTTATATTTAAATTTATATACTACTGTTCATTCAAAGATCTCAGGGCGGTTGAACTGTACAGACTTCACCTCATCTTTTGTATGCCAATAACAGAATGAATGGAATTCCTGCCCCTGTAAATACCAAAGGGTGAAATTCCCATAATAAAATGTGTGGGAATGCAAGTTCATTGAGAAAGGAGAAAGTCAATTTTATATTTCTTCAGAAAACTAGTGTAGGGTGTGTTTTTTTGTCTTTTAGAAAGATCAGAAGCTGCCATATATTGGGTCAGATAGTGTCCATTTAGCTTAGTACAGTACTTGTCTACATTGACAGGAAGCGGCTTTTCAGGGATTCAGAGAAGAGAAAATTCACAAGTCTACTTGGAGAGTCTGGGGATCAAACCTGGGACCTTCTGAGTGCAGATCAGATGGTTCATCACTGAGCTAGGCCCCTTCCCCATCTTATCAATTCCTCTAAAATATACTGTCCTTCTTCCTAAATAAAAAAATTCCTTCCTGTAGCACCTTAAAGACCAACTAAGTAGCACCTTAGTTGGTCTTTAAGGTGCTACTTAGTTGGTCTTTAAGGTGCTACAGGAAGGAATTTTTTTATTTTGACTATGGCAGACCAACACGGCTACCTATCTGTAACTTCTTCCTAAAGTTTTTTCCGCACACCAACTATACATTTTCCTAAGAAACAGACCATTTTCCAAAAGGCAATATAACCCTATGGGGTGCCTGGAGCACAGAAAGGCCATTGGAACTCTTCAGAGCTCCTGAAGGAGGAGGTCGAATAAGATTCTAGGGGGATGTTAGCCTCTGGAGGAGACCATGAAGAAGAAAGCAGGAGCTGTGCCCTCACAATGCAGCTTTTATTTAGCACCACCACCATCACTACTGGGTCAGGTGAAAGAAAATGGATCTCAGCACTGTGAGAAGCAGATCTGGCAGACGTTGAATGTACCCCTTTGTCTACCTTCATTACTAAACTGCATCCACTCCTATTGTGCTGTTTAAAGACTGGCCTTAAAATTCTACGCCCAACTGAGGTTTAACTTTTGCTTCCTCCTCCCTTTTCACATCGATCCTTGACCTTGGTTCTACCCCCCCTTTCTAATAAGGTATATTTCAATAAATGTGGGGTGGTGAGTTTGAACCCAGATCTTTTTCCCTCCTCACAGTTGTTTGAACCCTGCTCCCCTTGTTCCCTGCACATAAAAGGTTGTTGGAAATGAAAGTAGAGTTGCCACAGTTATCTATTCTTGGTGACACTCCGACGCATCTAATTTTGTAGACGTTAATAGAAGAGAAGAGAAGAAAATGTTGCTCTGTGGAGTGTCTTTGTGTCCTAGCTACCCAGCTACCCATCTCTCCCCTCCATTCTCCCCCTCCCAGTTTTCCATCTCCCCACTGCCACCACACAATCCCAGAAAAGGATCATAGAATCATAGAATCATAGAGTTGGAAGAGACCACAAGGGTCATCGAGTCCAACCCCCTGCCAAGCAGGAAACACCATCAGAGCACTCCTGACATATGGTTGTCAAGCCTCTGCTTAAAGACCTCCAGAGAAGGAGACTCCACCACACTCCTTGGCAGCAAATTCCACTGTCGAACAGCTCTTACTGTCAGGAAGTTCTTCCTAATGTTTAGGTGGAATCTTCTTTCTTGTAGTTTGGATCCATTGCTCCGTGTCCGCTTCTCTGGAGCAGCAGAAAACAACCTTTCTCCCTCCTCTATGTGACATCCTTTTATATATTTGAACATGGCTATCATATCACCCCTTAACTTCCTCTTCTCCAGGCTAAACATGCCCAGCTCCCTTAGCCGTTCCTCATAAGGCATCGTTTCCAGGCCTTTGACCATTTTGGTTAGAACTCTTGTGACCACTGGGCATGTTCAGTCTCACTAGGCTGTTTTGAGGTGGATTTTGTTTCCCCCCTTAAAGAAGACCAGGGAACCCTCCTGGATCAGGCCAATGGCTCATCTAATCCAGTGTACTACTCTCACAGTGCCCAAACAGACTCTTTTGGGAAACCCACAAACCAGACCTGCCCAGAAAAGCATTCTCTCCCCTCCTGCATTTTCCTGCAGCTGAAAGAGTACTCAGATAGTTGATCATAAGTTGCATTCACATGTCAGTTTATTCCATTTCTCTGACTGTTCATTTCCACATTATATTTGAGCTTTCACACGACATAAAAGCTACTTCCAGAACTATAGTTGAACATAGCAAAACCTTGGTGCTAATTTCTGTGCTGTTTGCTGCCAAAAAAAAAAAAAAAAAAAATCCTTTGCAAATAATACGGAAACGAGGGCTAAACATCTGCTATACCCTTCTATAGTTCTGGATGTGGTTTTTACATTGTATAATGGAATGTGAAAGTTAACAGTCAGGGAAACACTGGGGAAATGGAATGAACTGCTATGTGTATAATAGCCAGTGTCTGACCTGGAAAGGTAGTTCTGAGTTCTCATGTCCTTATATTCTCCCTTAGAAAGGAACACCACTTCCCCAACCTCAGTATTCCAACAGTATGCTGGGACGAATCCATTCCAGATCAGGCTGTGGTAAGCTGAGTGTTCTGTCTTCTGACAGCAGTCAAACAGATGCCTATGAGAAACCCAGGAACAGAACTTGAAAGCAGCAACAGCCATCTTCCACTGTTCTCCAGCATTGAGACACATGTCACCTTCGATACTGGAGGTATTATATATAGTTTCCAGTGTTCTGGATGGAGAACCACATCCTAACATTGATGACCAGTCTCTATGCTGCTTCTGTGCCCATAAACAATCTAACCACCAATGGGAGGCATGTGGAGCGCTGGAGACAGAGAGGGGGAGAAAGCAGATCAGCAGATAGAAACTGCTGGACAGCTCCTTGGAGGAGTCTGCAATATGTCATCTTCCGCAGAATTTCGCACCTGCTTTTTGGAAAAATCTAATACACCCTCATCTATTTTTTCACCCACCTGCAAATCCCAGCAGATATTTCTTGAGGTTTTCAGCAGCAATTTCTTCTACTCAGGATCAGCATCAGTTTGGAGCCGATTGATCTGGTTCCATCTGCTGCCTATGAGTGCTATGCACATGAGACATCTCTGGTGGTGATCTATCTGCTCCAAAGGCTGACCAGCAAGTCAAGAGTAAATAGAGCGTGTGTGATTAATTGCTCATTCTTTTTGAAAGGGGACTGCATTAATTGGTGCCTTATCTGCTCTTTCTGCTCTTGGGGAGCTAGAGAAAAAGGTAATTATTTGTCACTAAGGAACATGCTACACAGCAGTCCACAAGGGTGCACTGTGTGTTGGTTTGACTTCTGGTTTGGTTTCCTGGGTAGATGGCAAGGGATCAAAAAAGGTGGTAAGAAACAAGGGTTTGATTCCCCCACAAGTTTTCCAAATATGTGATCTCACCACCTCCAGCAATTGAATAATATCCCACTGTACCTATCAGGAAGGAAGGAGGGAAGGAAGGACATGTTATTAAGTGGATGACAAGATTAGCAAGTTAATTTGTGGCTATACTATTTCCCAAGGGCTCAGGCAGTCCACCACCAATATTACATGTGCCTTTAGGAACATGTGTGCATACATGATACACCCATGAACCCCAAAACACACACATGTGAGAGGTGGATATGTTGTGGGAGTCAAACACATGATGCCTTGAATGTGTGCCTAAACAATTCCAAACCAAGAAATTCACAACACAGAGAATTTCAAAAGCAAACTTTTATTGCACTGTGGTCTTGGAAAAAAGAGATCTCAGTTGTTACAATCTAATCAGTGCAATGCAGTACAGTCACAGGTTTCTTTTAATCCTAGTACCCTAATACATTCACACTCCTAAATCTAAAGAAATAAGTGTCATTTAAAAGGACAAAACAAAATGATTGAGCATAACCCTTAGTTATAGAAACCCCAAGAAATTAGAATAGAATCCAGTGACCTGTATTGGACTTACAGAGGTATAAGTAAAGAAAAGTCAATTTTGGATTTCCCCACCCATCCTTCTAAGAGTGGAGAAAAGTCCACAAAGTTGAAACCTCCCTTCAGTATGGGCTTCAAGACTGTTTCAAGTCTGTTTCAATGTGTATTGAAACAATTAAATTCTTGTTAGTAGCATCTTGGTTTGTTCCTATATCTGACCATATATTTACTTGGACTCTAAATTAAGACTAATTCAATATTAACCCCACTGCACCATAAGTTGATTTGGGTCTGTATCCTGGCTGGCTTTCTTCTGGATCTTCCCAGGTTGGGGGGCAAGGATGGAATTTTGCACAGCCCTAGAATTTGTGCAATTTCTTGCCTCAGGTACCAAAATAACTCGAACAGTCACTGGTACCCAAAGCTCTGTACAGACTGTGGCCTGGATACCTGAATGATAATCTTATTCCTTCTGTACCAACTGGTCGTTGCAGGCAGGGGGGACCTGTGGCCCTTGAGGTAGAAGAGTCTACCTAGCTATGAAGAGTCTCTTGTCTGTGCAGACATTTTTATTTAGACAAAGCTACACAGATGTATAGAAAGTTTGTATGAGTTGTAATTTGTTTTAGTCTATTCCATGGGTAGGCAAACTAAGGCCCGGGGGCTGGATCTGGCCCAATCTCTGTCTCAATCTGCTCCGCGGATGGTCAGGGAATCAGCATGTTTTTACATGGATAGAATGTGTCCTTTTATTTAAAATGCATCTCTGGGTTATTTGTGGGGCATAGGAATTTGTTCATTTTTTCCCCTTCCAAAATATAGTCCAGTCCCTCACAAGGTCTGAGGGACAGTGGGCCAGCCCCCTGCTGAAAACGTTTGCTGACCCCTGGACTCTATTGTGGTTTAAACCTTCTGTTTGTTTTAAATTATGGTTGTAAAAGTTTTATTGAAGATTTATCATTTTTTGTAAAATGGATTTAGACAATCAGTTTCCTGGAACTGGTCTATGACCACCCAGTCAAAAAAGTTGCCCTGGAAGGGGAGATTAGCAACTGGCCAGTAGATTTTCGGAATCCAATGAGGGTTTCTTGAAGAGTGGTATTACTACTGCCTCCTCAAGCAGGCAGGGACCATCCCCTCTCAAAAGGAGGCATTCATTATCTCCCTGGCTCAGCCCCCTATCCCCTCCTTGCTAGTTTTTATCATCCATGTAGAGCAAGGATCCAGAATACAAGTGGTCGTCCTGACTGATCCAAGCATCTTGTTCACTTCCACAGCCTTACTAACTAAAACTCATCCAACACAACAGGACTATACAGTGCTCTGGACACTACATGAGATTCATTTGCTATAACAGCAGAGTGAAGATCCCAGTGGATACAAAATAAATCACTGCATATCACACTTATATTCTAAAAAGCTATCTGTGGCGGAGCATTCAGCTGAGAACAGGAAAGTTTAATTCTGTTACGTACTGCTTACCTTCTGGAAGGTGCTTGCATAGGAACATCCAGAAACCAGCTGGAATGAATGCCGAGTGTTCTGATTCACCATGGCATTCTACATAGGGAACACACCCCTGCAGCTTACCCACCTATATATAACCTTAACCCTCACAACTCCTGATGACTTGTGGTGGTCCAACCCAATACAGGGCAATCTGAGACTATCTCATCCAGATACAGCCTAAACCCAGATTGGCCCAGTCTGGTTCAGCCTTCAGTCAAATCCAGGGCAAAGTCCTAACAGAGATGTCTACTGTACCCTTACGCATCACTAGCCATCTAGTCCAACATCCTGATTTTACAGTGGCCAGCCATGTCTAGGAGAAACCTACAAACACAACATGAGCTGAACAGCATTCTCCCACTCATGTTCTCCAAGTAATTGGTATTCTAGGGCATATGGCCTCTGATACTGGTAGTAGCATAGCCATCAGGAGTAGTAGTCATTGATATACTTAACCTCCATTAATTTGTCTAAACAAGACCTCCAAGTTGATGGCCCTCACTTGTGCTAGCAAATTGTGTTCTTCAGGTGTGTGTTGTCTAAAAAAAGAATGTCCTTTTCAGCTCCACTGGATGAAGAGGAGAACCACCTCTCATCCACTTTCTGAACACTGTGTACAAAATGCTAGAGATGCAGTAAATTAAATAACTAACAATGTTCTGCTCTTTTGTGACACTGAGAGGAGCACCTCATGCTACCTAACATCAGGGCTGGCCCTGAGAGGAAACCTGCCTAGAAAACCTTGAGAGCAGACGTCCAATGGCAGCCTTCATCTTCTTGTTCTTCAAAGCATAGATAGCTGGGTTCAGCAAGGGGGTAATGGAGGTATAGAAGACAGAGAGCATTTTATCAATCATAAACTGGGTGGATGGACGTAAGTAAATGAACATAATGGGCCCAAAGTACATAGTGACCACAATGAGGTGAGATGTACATGTGGAGGTAGCCTTGGTGGTTCTTTCAGAAGAGGACCGGGATCGGATTGTGTAGAAAATGAATCCATACGAGAGAAGCAGGCCAATAAAACACACCAGTGACAAAATGCCACTGTTGGTGACCATCATGACCTCCAGGGGGTAGGTGTCAGTGCAGGCCAACTTGATGACCAAGGGGAGATCACAGAAGAAGCTGTCCACTCGATTGGGTCCACAAAAAGGCACATTAATGATGAAACCCAGTTGCACAGTAGCATGGAGGAACCCACCAGCCCATGAGGCAAGGATAAATGCCATGCAATGGTGTCGGTTCATGAGTGAGGCATAACGGAGAGGATGGGAGATGGCCACATACCGGTCATAGGCCATGACTATCAGCAAAAGCATCTCACTGCCTCCAAAGAAATGGATGAAGAAGATTTGTGCCATGCAGCCATCAAAGGAGATGGCTTGCTGTTGAGCAATGTAATCAAAGAGAGATTTTGGGATGGCAAAGGAGGACAGGCAGAGGTCCAGGAAAGCCAGTTGACCCAGCAGAAAGAACATGGGTGAATCTGAAAGGTGGTGATCCCTGAAAATTGCTGAGGAAATAAGAATGTTGCTGAAGAGAGTAGCCACATAAAGGACAAGGAAGAGGATAAATATGAAAAGTTGGGCTTCCCATGTTTCATAGAGGCCCAGCAGAACAAACTCGGTCACCATTGTCTGGTTTTCCCACATCATTCCCTTCTTGCATATCACTGTGTAGACTGGGAAGGGAGAAAGGAGACAGTAATGAGATACTTCCATCACAGCCTTATGTTAAATCAGGAAAGGGTGTATCCGCGTGTTAGCTGCTGTGATTCTTGGCTGGGGTCTGAGAGCTCATGCACACTTCCATTTCCCCTGCCATTTTACCCGGGAAAACCCGTATTTTAGCACTGAACCGTGACAAACAGTGATAGGGTTTCCTGTGGATTGCTATTTGTTGCAATTTGGCGCTAAAGAGCAGGTTTTCTGGAGGATAGCAGCAGGCAAAGGCAAAACCACTTAGACAAATGCCTAAAAAGCATGGGAGAAGCAGAAAAACACTTGGAAGTGGTCTACACACACACACACACACACACACACACACACACACACACGTTGAGTCAGAACATTGGTCCATTTAGCTCAGTCCAGTCTACACTGTCTGGAAGGAGCTGTTCAGATCTTTAGGCACATGAACATTCACAAACCTATCTGGGACCTTTTCAATGTAAAGCTATGCTCTACCAATGATTTATTACCCTTCTCCATCTTTTCAGTTCCCCTAAAATATACTGACCTTTTGCCCAATGTTTTGTACATTCCCGCATCTCCAACTCAGCAACGACCCACCTTCATAAGAAGTAGACCACTTTCCAAAATGCAACGTAACCCTGAGTAATGTCTGGAGTATACGTTTTTGGGACTCTTCAGAGCTTCTATAGAAGAGATTGGGGGAGATTCTCAGGAGCGTTACCATCCACAGACGACTGCGGAGAAGAAAGCCTGAGCTGCCTACTGCTCTCACACAGCTCTTGACTTAGTGGCAGCTCCACCACTAGGGTGTGTGTGACAGAGACCGCATGTCAGGATTCTGGTTTCAGACCTGAGATGCTTTGAATGTACCCCTTTGGTCATCTTCATAATTGAACTGCATCTGCTCTTATTGTGCTGTTCAAAGGTTTACCTTTAAAAACCATCCAACTCAGCGGCAATCACTGACTCCTGAAGTACTTTCATCTGCCCTGAATGAACTTCATTGGTGTTTTCTGAAAGATTATTATTATTATTATTTTGGTATTTCTCAGGGTTCCTGTTTTGGCTACAGTTCTGTTGGTGCTAAGATCACTATTAGACAGCACTGTAGAACTTACAACTATGACGGTGTGTTGTGCAAAGTGAAAAGAACTAGCTAGACAGCTCTGGGGTAGCCTGTGAGATTGATTGCTTCTTTGTATTATGAAAACCAGTAAGAATAAATTATAGACACACACAAAGACACACAGATCTCTCAGTAACTTCTACCCATGAGAACATGTTCAGAGGCAGAAGAAAAAATTCAACAAAATTATTAACAGGCCAGATACATTATCATGTCCTGTTTTGTGACTCCTATCCAAAGAAGCACCTTTTGGGGCACTGTCAGAAGACAGATTGCTCAGATAAATGGCCAGAGGATGTACTCTCATGGCAGCTTATTCCATCGCCAATAGAACAATTTTAGTGCTAATTTCCATGTTATTTGCTGCCAGAAAAAAATCCGTTGCAAACTGTGGAATTGAGGACTGAACCCACACTATATTTGTCATTTGAAAAGTGTATTTTCCATCATGTGAAAGCTCCAATGTAATGTGAAATTTAATAATAAGGAAAACACAAGGAAAATAGAATAAATTGATACGTGTATACAAGCCACAGCCTGATCTGGAATGATACCTGATTTCCCAGTTTCTTACAATCTGCCTTAGCAAAGGACTCCACTTCCCTAACCTCAGTATTCCAACAGCATGCTGGGACTGAACCATTCTAGAGCCGGCTTTGACCATCTAGCACAATATTCTGTCTTCTGGCAGTGGTCAATCAGATACCTAGAAGAAACTCACAGAGCATGGATACAGTAGTCCTCTCCCGCTGCTTTGCCCTGGTATTCAGAGGTATTCCACCTATGGTACTGGCAGTTTTGAATGGACAATTACATCCTAATAATACTGACCATGCTACCCCTGTATCCATCTGTAATCCAGCCACCAAAAGGCATTTAACTCATTGGAGTAAGAGAGAGAAAAAGAGACCACCAGCAGATGGAAACTGCTGAGGATCTCTTGGAGGAGCTGTAGTATGCCATTCTTCCCAGAGTTTCACACTTGCATTTTTGAAAAATCTTTTTTTAAAAAAAGTTTTTATTGTTAAAATAATTCAGCATTAATACACACATACTACGAATATACAAGCATACAAACATACATTTCATACAATCCTTAAAAATATTCAGACATACCTACATTCAGTCCCACAGATAATTCCTTTCCCCATCACCATCCACCACCCCTCACCCCACCTTTGTGTTAGACTTCCAATCTACTCAATTGCAATTTCTTTCCACTTCTATTACTTTCTTTCACACACCTTTAACCTAATTTCATGCTTCTTTTTCTATTACACATTGTTATCCATCTTATTTAGTTGCAAAACCATATTGAAAAATCAGAGCTCCTATTAGAATAAACAAGTCCCGTTTTAAATACTGAAATGCTAAATAAGCATTTTTGAAAAATCTAATACACTCTCAACTGTTTCTTCACCCACCTGCCAATCCCAGCAGATATCCACTGAGGTTTTCTGCAGCAACTTCTGTTCAGTTCAGTATCAGCATGGAGCTGCTTGAGCCAGTTCCTTCTGATGCCTGTGAGTGGTATGGGGATAAGATCCCTGTGTGGATGAGATCTCTGCTTCAAAGGCAGGATGAACAAGCAAATCAGGTGTAAATAGTGTGTGTGTGTGTGTGTGTGTGTGTGTGTGTGTGTGTGTGTTGGTAATTGTAATTAATTGCTCATTTTCTTCTGATGGGGGCTGCATTTGCTGCTGCCTTATCTGCTTCTCTGCAGCTAATTAGAAAAGTAATACTTTTCAGGTAAGTGTTACACAGCTGATCTCAAGGGTACATTATGTGCTAAGTTTGAGTTCTAATTTGGTTTCCTGGGTACATTGCAAGGGATCAAAAAAGATGGGGAGAAACTGTGGGATGATTTTCTCTCCTTTTTCCGAATGTGTGAGCTCACCACCTCCATCAATTAAATGAGATCCAACTATACCAATCAGAAGGAAGGAAGGGTGTGCAAGATATGAAGTGGATAATAAGATTAACAAGAACATTTTGGGTTATTCCATTTACCAGGTGTCCATTTAGGAACATAAGTGCACACATGGCTTATCTGCGAACCCCTAATCAGTATAATACTGCTGATTCTTTGACAAAGGTGTTGCAAAGACAACAGAGATAATGTACATGAGCAATATGTGGAGGAACAAATTTTAGTAAATTTATTTACTGAAATAAATGGGACTGAATGGCCACTAGGAGGAGGAGGAGGAGGAGGAGGAGGAAGAGGAGGAGGAGGAGTAGGAGTTTGAATTTGACATCCAGCTTTATCACTACCCGAAGGAGTCTCAAAGCAGCTAACATTCTCCTTTCTCTTCCTCCCCCATAACAAACACTCTGTGAGGAGAGTGGGGCTGAGAGACTTCAAAGAAGTGTGACTAGCCCAAGGTCACCCAGCAGGTAGGCTGGCATTGATGCTTTCTGAACAGCGTCATGGGAATATACTGAGGTCATGTGGATATGTCGCTTCTATGTCTTCCAGATTTCAGTTCCATATGTTTTTGTACTTCAATTCCTATCAGCCTTAGCTGGCTTGACCAATGGTCAGGCATGATGGGAGCTGTGGTCCAGCAACATTTAGAGGGCCACAGTGCCCTGCTCTTGTTGTCTGAAGGTGAAAGCTGCTTCATTAACAGTGAGTGCTTTGAAAATAAAGAAAAACCATGTGGATCCATAAAACGTATTCTTGAACTTTCTTTTTCACACACCCACCCCTCCTTCCTCCACCCCCACTCTCTCTAGAGGGGCTTTCAATTAAGCACTGACCAAACACATAATGTAAGCAAACAATAACTATAAATTAACAGTTTGTGTTGGCAACATGGAAGAAAGCTAAAATGGATATCCTTGGAAAGGAGTCAATTCACATGTCGATAGGATCCAACTCCTAGGGGCCAAGGTCCCTTTGCCCCTTTCAAAAGTAAAAGATTTGAGGGGGGCGCCTCTCCCCCCAGTTGATAGACATTTAATTTGTATTGATTAGATTCAAATTGTGTGTGCACACCGTGTCTTGTGATCAATTATGTGGGGTGGGGCTTACCTGCCTCCCAATATTTTATTCAAGCTGGCACCCTTGCACATGTCTATTAAATACGCCGTATATTTTGAAAAGCCATAGGCACTAGCTGGCCTGCTTTTTCTTTATTAAGGAAGGTTTTAAAGCTCCACTAGTTTTCAGCAAAAGAGTCTGTTTTCTTCTACTCATTGCCAGGTGTAGTGGCTGAGTTAGCTTTTTCATTAAGGCTACATCCCATACTTTCTTGTCCCAGTAATCCAGAGTAAACCATTTTGAGTCTTTCCAAGGTTGGATTATTAATTAACATTCTAACTACCATGAGAAGAAAACACAAATACATCTTGGTTTGTTACTATAGCTGACCATAGTGTGTGTGTGTGTGTGTGTAAACTAATTCAATATACATACCCCTTCACCCAATTTGATCAGAGTCTGGATCTTTGATGTGTTTTTCCTGGGTTGACACAGGTTGGTGTAATGAAAGTGCAAGCCCTTGAATTTTTGCAATTTTCCACTTCAGCTACCCAAATGGTTTGACCTGCTGTTGGTGCCCAAGCTCCGTACAGCCTGGGACATGGATGCCCAAAAAATTGTCTCATCCCTTCTGTACCCAACCGGTCAATGCAAGTACGGGGAACAGTGCCCCTTGTGATAGAAAATTCCACTACTGCTCTTGAATAAAGGGAACATGTCATTATAGCATAACACACACATATTCTAAAAAAAAAAAAAAATCTGCAGCAGAGCAATCCGTGTTTAATTTATTAAAAATATTTTTTATTTCATTGTTAAAAAAAGGAGATGCTGCTTTGCCTTTTCCCACCCACAACTGAGCAGGAGGGTGAAACGGTCCTTTGAAATATTCCCACCCTCCACCCCACCCATCACAACTCTAGATGACTCTTGGGCATGGGCCCATCCAGTGCTGTCTGAATCCAACTTGGCCTAATGCCATTTTGGCCCAGTTTCATTGAGCCTTCAGCTAAATCCAGGACAAATCTAGTCAGAATTGTACAGTTGGAAGAGACCTCGATAGCTCTCAATTTCCCTTCCCTAGCAGTCATGAGAACAGCCATGCCGGATGAGATCAACAGCACTCTTGTTCCCCAAGCCACTGCGGGTTTACTGCTTCTGATACTAGCCATCATCAGCTTTATACTCCATGAATTTGTTTAATCTGCTAAAGATGTTGAAGATGGTGCCATCCCTTGTGGTAGGAAATTTCATTGTTCAACTGTGTCCATCTCTAAATAAATAGTTCCTTCTCAGCTCCACTGGATGAACCTAGGTTTTAGGACTAGGAAAGGAGAAAATCTCCCTATCCACTTTCTCTGTACCTTTTATAAACATAAGAGAACAATAAATCAAATAACCAATGGTTTGTTGCCTTTTGTGACCTGCTGCTGGATGTGGCTGACTTAGGCTGCCTAATGGTGGGAACGGTCCTGTGCAGAAACCTGCCCAGAAAGCCTGGCCAACAGGCTTCCAATGGCCGCTTTCATCTCCTTGTTCTTCAAAGCATAGATAGCTGGGTTCAGCAAGGGGGTGATACAGGTGTAGAAGACGCAGAGAACTTTATCAATCATGAACCGGGCAGATGGACGCAGGTAAATGAACAAACAGGGCCCAAAGTACATGGTGACCACAATGAGGTGAGAGGTGCATGTGGAGGCAGCCTTGGTGGTCCCTTCAGAGGGACCCCGGGAGCGGATTGTGTAGAGGATGAATCCGTATGAGATGAGCAGGCCAACAAAAGACACCAGTGATAAAATACCACTGTTGGTGACCATCATGACCTCCAGGGGGTAGGTGTCAATGCAAGCCAACTTGATGACCAAAGGGAGGTCACAGAAGAAACTGTCCACCTGATTGGGCCCACAGAAAGGCACATTAATGATGAAACACAGTTGCACAGTGCCATGGAGGAGCCCACCAGCCCAGGAGGCAAGCACAAGCCCAATACAATGATGCCGGCTCATGAGTGAAATATAATGGAGAGGATGACAGATGGCTACGTAGCGGTCATAGGCCATGGCCACCAATAGGAGCATCTCGCTGCCTGTAAAGACATGGACAAAGAAGATTTGTGCCATGCAGCCATCAAAGGAGATGACATGGCATTTGGCAACATAATCAAAGAGGGATCTTGGGATGGCAAAGGTGGACAGGCAGAGGTCCTGGAAAGCCAGCTGACCTAGCAGAAAGAACATGGGTGAATCTGAAAGGCGCTGATCCCTGAAAATTGCTGAGAATATGAGGATGTTGCTGAAGAGTGTACCAATGTAGAGAAGGAGGAAGACAACAAATAAGATGAGCTGGACTTCCCATGTTTCAGAGAGGCCCACATAGGCGCCGACTCCATGGGGCTTGAGGGGGCCCGAGCCCCCTCAAAAATTCGTTTGGGGGGGCTCAGCCCCCCCAATAATCTCGGGCGGCGGTGGGCGCGTCCGCGGCTTTTATAGGGCGCCCGGCGCGCACCAGCTCGATAACGGGCACCGGCGCGGCGGGGGGCGCCGGGCCGGGGGAGGGGGGCGGCCGGCCTGTCTCCTTGGCAACCCCATTGAGTAGCGCCGGCTCCCCCGGGAGGGCCATCCCCCCGCGCCGCCGATCGCCAACACCGCCGACGCTGTGGCTGCCCGAGCCCAAGCCTGAGCCCGAGCCCTACCCGAAGCCCGAGCCCGAGCCCGAGCCCGAGCCCGAGCCCAAGCCCGTCAGTCAGTCAGTCAGTCAGTCAGGAAGGAAGGAAGGAAGGAGAAATGGGGAGGGAGACGAGGGAGGAAAATTGCGCGCAGGGTGAAGAAAGGAGAAGGGCGAACGAGACGAGCTTCCAACCCAAAAAAGGGCTGGAAGACTGGGAGGATGAAGGATCGGGAAAGAAAGCGACGCCTTCCCCGCCCGCGACGTCGCCCGCTTGTCATTGGCAGCGCAGCGGGCGCCCAGAGGGGCTGGGCACCGGCGCAGGGCTGCTCCACAGCCGCGGAGGACAGCTGCGCGGCTAGCAAGGTGCGCCGCGTAGAGCGTGGCCCTTGTGTGGCCCGGTGGCCAGGCAAGCTCGGGCGGGGACCCCCATGCGAATCTAAGACGGGAGAAGAGGGCAGAGCAAAGGGGGTCCCTTCCCCAACCTCCGGCTCTGAGACTTCCCTGTGCCCCAGAAAAGCGAAAGGATTTTCTCTTCTTCTTTTTTTATAAATATTTTATTAAGTTTTCAAATACAAAGTTAGAAACATACACTGAAGAAAAAAGTAAAAGAACAAGAAAAAGAAAAAAAGAAAAAGAAGAAAAGAAAACCAACCATTCAACACATTTTTTATATAACTAACTGGACTTCCTCGCATCTCCCTTACCCTGCATTCTTTATAATAAAGATATCAGCAAATTATTACCTTGTTTCGTACCTTATTTTGTACTTTTCAAATACTATACCTCTAAATTTAACATACTTTTCATCAGTTACTTATATCTTAAATTAAACATAGTATTACCTTAGATTTTGACCTTTTCTTACTTAAAATATAATTTCCTGTTTCCCAAATCTAATTGCTGAAGCTATAGTTTCTGAATCGTGTAAATTTTTAACATTCATACAACTTATATTGTTTTTGTAAATAGTCCTTAAATTTTTTCCAGTCCTCTTCCGTTGTTTCTTCTCCCAAATCTCGGATTCTGCCAGTCATTTCAGCCAGTTCCATGTAGTCCATCAATTGCGTCTGCCACTCTTCCAGTGTGGGCAAATCTTGTGTCTTCCAATATTTTGCGATAAGTATTCTTGCTGCTGTAGTTGCATACATAAAGAAAGTTCTATCCTTCTTTAACACTTTCTGGCCAACAATGCCCAAGAGGAAGGCCTCTGGTTTCTTGGGAAAGGTATACTTAAATACCTTTTTTAACTCATTATAGATCATTTCCCAGAAGGCCTTCACTTTTGGAAAAGTCCACCAGAGGTGAAAGAATGTCCCTTCAGCCTCCTTACATTTCCAACATTTATTATCAGACAGGTGATATATTTTTGCAAGCTTGACTGGGGTCATGTACCACCTATAAATCATTTTCATAATATTTTCCTTCAAGGCATTACATGCCGTGAATTTCATTCCGGTGGTCCATAACCTTTCCCAGTCCTCAAACATGATGTTATACCCAATATCCTGAGCCCATTTTATCATGGCTGATTTGACTGTCTCATCCTGAGTGATTTTCTCTTCAACCTGCCCTCCATCCTCTTGCAGAAAACTCTTTGCCTGCCCTGCCCGTATCTCGTTTTTGCTTTTTAATTCCACACACGCACCCTTCGGACTTCGTGGCAATCGGGCGTGCGGGTGAGTTTCCTAAGAGAGTGAGGACCCCCGCCTCCTCCCCACCTGCTCCCTCGCCAGCCAGCCAGCCGCGCGCCCTAGCCGGAGAGCCCCGGCCGTCCCCGTCGCGCAATCGGCTGGATCTCCCTTCAGCAGGCCGTGCTCACAACTCGGCCCAGGGACCCCCAGCAGTGGATCTCCGGCTCAGCTGAAGAATCCGGCAACAAGCCCCCTCCTCCCCAATCGCTCCGCTGAAATACGCTCCAAAACCCCCCAGATAGGCCGCTGGCCGCCAAGTCTTGTGGCGCCCTGAGCGAGGGTCTCTCCCCAACACCGCCACCTCGAACTGCGTTCTCCCGGCTACCCGAGCGAACCAGCGGCAGGACCCCGGTATGGGCCCCCCCAATATTTTTTATAAGTCGGCGCCCCTGGAGGCCCAGTAGGGCAAACTCGGTCACCACTGTCTGGTTTGCCGACATCATTCCCTTCGTGCATATCTCTGTAAAAATAGGAAAGGGAGAAAGGCAAGGGTAATGAGATAATTCCATCAAAGCTTTAGATAAAATCAGCAAATGATGTATCTGTTTGTCAGCTGCTATTCTTTTTTTTTTAAAAAAATATTTTTTATTAACCGACCAATCAAATCAAATCAAATCACATCACATAAATTCCGAATTACAAAGCTGAATTTTAATTTTTTTGTTGGGAGGACCCATATTTCAATTTCCGAAGGGGATTCCAATCATCTTCTTCCTGCTGCATTAATATCCACAAATCTGTCCAAATAATGTTCATAATTCTAACCAGTCCTCTCTTGCTGTTCTCACATCTCATCTTGTTCGTATATTTTTCTTTTTTACTTTATGATCTCTTCTAATAATCTCCTTAAGCAGGTAAACACCAGTTGTAATCCTGTGTGAATTTTCCATTCTTCCAATCATCATGTCGAGATGGTTTCCATATATCACCACTTTCGTAAATAAAAGCTCTCTTTCCATCATCAGTCTCGTAAAACTGTCGCCTTCTTTAGTCCCTCTGAGGAGGCCACTCACAATATGAAAACAAATCTACTCCTCCTCTCAGACATAAGTCTTTCAACAGAGCTTGCCAAAATGGTGACGGTATTTTTTACTGCGTCATTCCAAAGCTCTTATACATTCCACAGTCTCCTTAAAACATGCTTTGGTTAGAAAATTATCCCCACACAGTCTTAAATCCTCAGCTTAAGTCGTTTAAATGGCATTTCTGATTTGTAACTTGTGTGTGTGGGGGGGATTCTTGGTTAGTCACATAGAGAAAAGAAAGGAAAGTTTTTTCTCCTCCCCCATCCAGTCCCGTTGCCGAACATACCGAGCCTTGGTGTGTCTTCTCATGATTTATTCCTGTTCCTCCGACCTGTCTTGTTTCTCAGAGATCTCTTCGGTTAGCAGTCTTTACTCCCCATTCATCATTGAAATATGTGCATTAGCTTCCTCCTAATTGTTTCTTTTGAAGTTGCTGCAGCGAACCAGAGACAGCGTCCAGGAGCGCCAAAATCCACACAAAGGCTTTCTGCCTAGGGCCCCCACCCCCTCAAATTTGGGGGTGGTGTAGGGCACAGCAGGCAAGGGCAGTCCCCCCCCACACACTTGGGGGGCCCGGGAGGCTGTTTACTCCCATCACAGCCTCTTAATTACCTCGTGTGGGTCGGAGAGATGTTATTGTCAGCCATCTTCCGATGCGCCCCTAGTGGCCCCCGTCAGCTGCTCTTATTCTTGGCTGGGTCCTGAGGCTACTGTCCTAGTGATTCATACAATGTCCACAAAAACATCATAGGGTGACATATGCTGCATCATACTATTGCTCCATCCAAATCAGTATCATCTGTAGCCATTCAGATGCTGTCGGACTCCATCTCCTGTCATCCCTGAGCATGCTGGCTCAGGATGATGGGAGTCAAGAGTCCAAACAAATATCTGAAGGGTCATAGGCTCCCAATCATATACCTCCCAAGGTAACTTGCTGCCTGAGGTGAACCAGAAAATGACACACCATGGGAATACTGGGAACAATAATTTGTTAAGAGTGCTGGGTTAGAGCATGGATGAGGAATATCAGGTTCAGGGACCAAATCCAGCCCTCCAGGCCTCTCTGTTGAGGCTTGTTCCATTCCCTCTCTTGTTCTGATTTAGATTCAGAGCTATTAGCATACAAAGGGAAATGAGAAGGGACTCTGGACCAGGTCTTGTTACATCTATGGAGCAAAAAAGAAAAAATCAATATTTGAGAAGTAGAAAAATTATGTTGCAGAAAGTAAATGAACAAATGAAACTAGTGCAGGTTCAAAAAGGAGTTGAAATATAAAAGTTAAACTCAAAAAACTGAGGCATAGAGAGAATAATCATAATAAAAGCAGAGATAAATTATCGTTATTACTATTGCTTTTGTTTCAGTGCACCTCTCTCTACTGAGTTCCCTTTTGTTTGTGTGTCTTTTGTATTTAATTATGCTAGTGTAGTTTCTAATGGATGGGACAGGGTGGTTGAGTGTGTGGTCATAGCTGATGATGATATGTGTTGCTTTTCTTCCCATTCGCTTTCAACGTTTTATTGCCAGCCCCGCCCCGTAATGTTAAAAAAAAACACAAGGATGATATGGCGCTAAGATGTCTGGATTACATGACAATACAAAAGTGTTTATCAGAACTTTGGAAAACACCACCACAAAAAACCAAACTGAGATACAGAGATAAAAATGACAACAGGAGTTTTTGCAGTGAAGTAATTTCCCAACAGATTGTCTATTTTTTTACTTTTTTCTCTTTCTTTATCCATCCTCTCTCCACTTTTTTTTTTAAATAAAAAAAACATTTTCAGGTCTTTCCTTTATTTTGAGGTGTAGAAACTATACATTATCTAAGTTAATGAAATTACTGGCAGGGGGGTATACAAAAGGGTTTAATTCGCCTAATAAAAGGTGTAGGTAAGAAAGATTGTTGAGAAAGAAAAAGCTGATCTTATTTTTCTTCAGAAATTAATATTTTTTTTGGTGTCCTTTCCTAAGATAGGAATTTGCTTTTTATTGAGGCAGTCCATTAGTCCATTTACCTCAATGCTGTTTACACTGACTGGCAGTGGTTTTCCAGAGTTTACAACCAGGAGAGAATTCACAACCTTACTTTGAGATGCTGAGGATTAAACCTGGAACCGTCTGCATGAAGAGCAATTGCTCTGCCAATGAGCTATGACCCTTCCCCACCTTATCAACACCCTAAAATGGTCTTCCTTTTCACATCTCTCTTAAATACATCCCAGGCCTTGGTTCCATTCTCCCCTTCCAATGCATTGTCCACCCACCTCTTCCAAGAAATGCGGGGTGGGCAGGAGCCCCGGTTTTTCTCCTCAAAATTGTTCACACCCAGTTCCCATTGTTCCCTACATATAATGGGTTGCTGGTAGTGAAAGTAGAGTTGCTTTCTTAGTAGCACTCAGTTAGGTCTAATCATAGAGTGTGCTCTGTGGAGTGTCCCAGCTAGCCATCTCCTCTTCCTGGATACTCCCCCTCTCTGTTCCCCATCTCCTAGCTTCCTATCTCTCCACTGCCACCCTGAAGAAGCATTAACAGGCTGCTGGCACTCTGAGCAGGTTCAGTCCTCACTGGGCTGTTTTGAGGTAGGATTCTCCCCCTGTAAGAACGTAATAAAATCTTGCCGGATCAGGCCAATAGCCCATCTAGTCCAGCATCCTGTTCTCACAGTAGCCAACCAGATGCCTGTGGCAAACATGGAAAGCAGGACCTGAGCACAAGAGCAATTTCACTTCCTAAGGTTTTCAGCAACGGGTGTTCAGAAGCATCACTGCCTGTGACTGTGGAGGCAGAACATAGCCATTGCTGCTGGTAGTGATTGGTGACCTTGTCTTCCATTAATACGTCTAAACCTCTTTTAAAGTTATGATTTCATCTGCCCTGAATCTTCCAGCATTCAGCTTCCTTGCTGTTTTCTAAATTAAGAATAAATAAATTACTTTCTTACTTTATTTAAGAAAGTTTTTATTAAGGTTAAAAGAGAAAAATTCAAAACTTAATATTCTCCCCCTTTAATAAAACACCAAACCAATACTTTTACAGTGGTACCTCAGGTTAAGTACTTAATTCGTTCCGGAGGACCGTTCTTAACCTGAAACTGTTCTTAACCTGAAGCACCACTTTAGCTAATGGGGCCTCCTGCTGCTGCCACGCTGCCGGAGCACGATTTCTGTTCTCATCCTGAAGCAAACTTCTTAACCTGAGGTACTATTTCTGGGTTAGCAGAGTCTGTAACCTGAAGTGTATGTAACCTGAAGCGTATGTAACCAGAGGTACCACTGTACCTAGATAAAAACACAAAAAGGATGGGGGTGTAGAAGGAAATAGAGAAAGAGAAATAAGACAGAAAGACAGAAAGACAGAAAGACAGACAGACAGACAGACAGACAGAAAGAAAGAAAGAAAGAAAGAAAGAGTAAGAGTGGAAAAGAGGTTAAAAGAGAAAGACAGAAAAATAAGATTTAGAAAATAACTAATTTCTGATTCATCTGTCTGCTATATAAAAACAATATTCACTTTGTCCAATCCATTATAACACCCACCAAAGCCATTTTCTAGAAACAAACATTTTGGGGGGACTTATCGAGGTTCTACTGAGGATGCTGGCTCTTCCCTCTTGTTTCTCAGTCCTGTTTTGGTTGCAGCCCATTTGGTGCCAATATCAGTATTACTGTAGATGGCACTTCTGATGTAACACCCATGATTTTCTATTGTGCAAAGTGAAAGGAACCAGCTGGACATCTCATGGGTAGCCTGTGAAATTTGATGCCCCAGCACATTGTGATACTTAGCAAGAATAAATTACAGAAATAAATGTGTGAACACACAAAGATATCTCAATGCCTCCTGTGCATGATAGTGTGTTCAGAAGCAGAGGAAATAACTGACAGAATTATGAACAGTCAGATGACACTATCATGCCCTATTTTGAGATTCCCTTCCAAAGAACATCTGGCACTGTCTGAAGACATAGTGCTCAGCTAGATGGCCCAGGTTGCATCCACACATTGTTTATGTAACTGTTAATTTCCACACTATATTTGATCTTTCACACAACAACTTCCAGAACTATAGTGGAATATAACGTAGCTTTAGTGCTAATTTCCATGTTATTTGCTGCCAGAAAAATCATTTGCAAATATTATGGAAATGGGGCTAAACTTACACTGTTTTCCTTCTTAGTTCTTAAAAGAGCCAATGTAATTTGAAAATGGATGGTCAGGAAATAGTGGGGAAATGGAATGAACTGTAACGTGTATATGAGCCACAGTCTGATCTGGAGGGGTAGTTCTGATTGCTCAACTTCTTATATCCTCCCTTAGAAAGGAACACCACTTCCCTAACCTCCGTATTCTAACAACATGCTGGGATGGATTCATTCCAGATCAGGCTGCGGTAATCTAGCTGAGTGTTCTGTCTTCTGACAGATGCCCATGAGAAACCCACAAAAAGAATTTGAGAGCAGCAGCCATCTTCCACTTTTGTTCTCCAGCATAGAGAGGCATGCCAGCTCTGATCCTGGAGGTACTATACATAGTCTCCAGTTGCTTTGGATGGAGAATTACAATGATGACCAGTCTCTATGCTATGTCCAGAAGCAATCTAGCCACCAGAAGGCCCGTGGAGCGCTGGAGATAGAGAAGGGGAGAGAGCAGATCAGCAGATAGAAACTGCTGGACAGCTCCTTGGAGAAGTCTGCAAAATTTCATTCATCCCAGAGCCTTGACCTGCCCTTTGGAAAAATCTAATACACCCTCAACTATTTTTTCACTCACCTGCAAACCCCAGCAGATATTTCTTAAGGTTTTCTGCAGCAACCTCTGTTCAGCTCAGCGTCAGTTTGGAGCTGTTTGGTTGAGTTCCATCTGCTGGCTGTGTGTGTTGCGAGGATGAGATCTACCTAAAAAGCAGGATGATCAGTAAATCAAGAGTAAATAGATAGAGAGAGAGTGGAAGTAATTAATTGCTCATTTCCCCTCCAATGGGGATTTGCCTTGTCTGGTCCCGGGGAGCTAGTTTAAAAAGTAAAACTTTGTGAAGCAAGTGTTACAGAGCTGTCCTCAAGGGTATATTCTGTGTTAGTTTGACTTCTAATTTGGTTTCCTGGGTAAATGACACAGGATCAAGAAAGATGGGGAAAACTGGAGTGTGGTTTTACTGTTTCCACACTCAGAGGTCTAAGTAGAATCTGTGCATGCATAAGCACCACTGAGTTCAACTAAACTTACTTTCCTGGGAGTAAGCCCTACTGAATTCAGTAGGGCTTGCTTGGGAGTAGACATACTTTTGCTTTCACTGCTTACTGAAAAACACCCTCCCCATCATTCTCACAGAATACACAACCTCCCAATTCAGCATAAGGCCACCAGCTAAATCTCCTTCCATCCATCCCCACCCCCAGAAGTCCCCCCCAACCCACATCCCACCAATCTGTCCTTTTTTATCAAAGGGAGGGAGGGCAAGCAAGCAAAAAGATAGTTTCAAATCAATCAATCAATCAATCAATCAATCAATCAATCAATCAATCAATACCCTTCCTTTTTACTATGGAGGAAAGCTATTTAGGGGGCACCAACAACATAAACACCACCAGAAAATAAAAATACAAACCCTTCTCTCTCTTTTTTTCACCGGTGAGGGAAGAAATAAATGCTTTCCATTTCTTTGTTCACTTTGCCTCTTTAATTATCTAGCTATGGGGGGGGGGTTCATCTCCTGGATTGTTAGCAGCATTCATTTATACTCCTTAATCTGAAGAGATAAGAGTTTATTCAAAGTGGAAAAGAAAGTGGTGAAACATAACCTAAGGTTACCAGATGTCCCCGTTTCCGGGGACAGTCCCTGGATTTGCAAATCAGCCTCCATACAAAATCCATTGAAGTTGAAAAGTGTCCCCGGATTCATTGAAAAAAATCTGGTAACCTTAACATAACCCTTAGTTACGGAAGCCCCTATGGTGTGAACCACTCCTGGGAAACTCCACAGGATCACTAGAGGGGGGCCCTCTTCCTGCCCATTGCCACCAAGGGTCTGTGAAGGGTTTCAGAACTTACAGGGTTAAGAGTTCTGAGTGACGTCTCACATCTTGAGGCGTGGCTGCAATACACATACGGGAGTGGCTTTCTCTGTGTGTGTTCATTCTCGTCTGCTCTGCGAGAGGAAAGATGTGCGAGCTGTCGCCGGGTGAAATTTACGATGTTATGCTACACGATTAAAGGCTGGAGAAGATAAGAGAACGCCTTGCGTGTGTTCTGATTTATTACCCACACGCTGCAATCACTTCTGACCGCTGTGTTCACTCTGCTAAACCGGCCAAAGAGGCAGGAGGACGTTTCCGTGATCGGCACAGACAGCTGCGTGCGTAGCGAAAGTGTGCCGGGCTCCATTTTGGCCCTCTTGGCCGCCATAGAGTCCAGCCCAATGCCCCTTCTCAGTGCTATTTTTCTAGAAAAAGAGATGCCAAAACTCTGCATGAACGCCTCCCTTGTTCTCTTATAATGGCAATGGCGCCCACACGAAAGCTTCCTGAACTGAGTTCTGGTGAGTTCTGGCTGAAAAAAACGCCAAGCCTCTTCTGTCATTTACATGGGTATCCTGCCAACTTGCAACCAAACCAACCACATTAGCAACCAAGACACGAGGCCATTATGAGTGCCTGCCATCCTAAGTCTTTGCTGGTTGCAATTATATGTGTAGGCGGGGAGCATTTTGCGTGCTCCTGATGGACCCATGACTGATGATGAATGCGTCAATTTGTGGCCCAGGAAGGGGGTGGAACAGAGGCGGAACAGGCTTACGTGAGACCACTTATTTGTGTAATGACTCGCAACACAAACACCACACAAACGGAGAGTTGCTGGCACTCCATCCGACCTGTACACATTTTTTATTTCACAGCTAAAAAAAGGAGATGCTACAACTTCTTCCTCCACCACCAACAACTGAGAGATGGAGGGTTTAATCTTGCTAGGTGCTTCTATCAAACACAAAAGTTTGAGAATCCCAATAACACAGAATCATTTATCTGGGCTCTGACTACAGAGAGGCAAGCAACCTGAAGATTCCTGGAGAAGAGTGACTAGTGGGGTGCCACAGGGTTCTGTCTTTGGCCCGGTCTTATTCAACATCTTTATCAACGACTTGGATGATGGACTCAAGGGCATCCTGATCAAATATGCAGATGACACCAAACTGGGAGGGGTGGCTAACACCCCAGAGGACAGGATCACACTTCAAAACGACCTTGACAGATTAGAGAACTGGGCCAAAACAAACAAGATGAACTTTGCCCAAGATGAACTTGGGCAAAAAAAATGAGAGGCACAAGCACAAGATGGGGGACACCTGGCTTGAGAGCAGTACATGTGAAAAGGATCTAGGAGTCTTGGTTGACCACAAACTTGATATGAGCCAACAGTGTGACACGGCAGCTAAAAAAGCCAATGCAATTCTGGGCTGCATCAATAGGAGTATAGCATCTAGATCAAGGGAAGTAATAGTGCCACTGTATTCTGCTCTGGTCAGACCTCACCTGGAGTACTGTGTCCAGTTCTGGGCACCACAGTTCAAGAAGGACACTGACAAACTGGAACATGTCCAGAGGAGGGCAACCAAAATGGTCAAAGGTCTGGAAACGATGCCTTATGAGGAACGGCTAAGGGAGCTGGGCATGTTTAGCCTGGAGAAGAGGAGGTTAAGGGGTGATATGATAGCCATGTTCAAATATATAAAAGGATGTCATATAGAGGAGGGAGAAAGGTTGTTTTCTGCTGCTCCAGAGAAGCGGACACGGAGCAATGGATCCAAACTACAAGAAAGAAGATTAGGAAGAACTTCCTGACAGTAAGAGCTGTGGCAGTGGAATTTGCTGCCAAGGAGTGTGGTGGAGTCTCCTACTTTGGAGGTCTTTAAGCAGAGGCTTGACAACCATATGTCAGGAGTGCTCTGATGGTGTTTCCTGCTTGGCAGGGGGTTGGACTCGATGGCCCTTGTGGTCTATTCCAACTCTATGATTCTATGATTCAAACAAGCAACAGCAAGAATGTTTTGAAGCCACTTGGCACTGGAAAAAAAAATTACCCCAAAATATCCCAATCTCCTCTCCTTCCTCGTGAAATTCTTCAGGTTTAATTTTTGTTTCTTTTCTTTTGATGTTTATTTGCATTTGGAGCATATTGCCAAAAAGCAGATATCATTATTGGACTAAAAACCAGTGAAATCCAGCCAAACCCAAAAGGATTGGGATCTGAAATAACTACATTTTGAGTGTTTGGCATATTTCTTTCCCTTTAAATTAGCTCGTAATTTATTTGGCTCTTTCCCTTTTTTCTCCCCTCCCTTCCTCATTAAGTTTTTCTAAATGTTATATTTAATGAATGCAACCTTTCCCTCAATTTAAAGTGACGTCTTGAGTCCTCCTTGGTGTGGCTGTGATGGCAAAACATTTTTACTCAGATTAATTGTCAGATTTAAAGATTTGAAGAAAGCAAGGCGGGGGGGGGGGAGAGAGAGAGAGAGCATGTCCTTCATAAACCTTTTAGCCCTCAGTGCTTATATTTTGTGACTGTTTTTATGTCCCGTTTTTAAAGGATTTCTACAGACCTATCCTATGAAATTTCCACTAGAGTGGAGCAGGACGTTCATTAACACAGCCAAATGCAGAAAAATAAGATGGGATTAGAAAGGGTGAAATTGTTTATCTGTAGTGTGAAAAAGTTGTGAGAAACAGCATCAGAGCAGAATAGTACAGTGCTGAGGCCTAAGAATAAGAGATACAGAGTTGAAACTGAGCAGAGGAAAAGATGCAGTAGATCTGGGATTGCTGAATATGGGGGACTCAGTGTGTTGAAACAGGGCAAGTAGTGGAGATTTTCGAAGACAGGAGTGCCTGGCGTGCTCTGGTCCATGGGGTCACGAAGAGTTGGACACGACTGAACGACTAAACAACAACAGTGGAGATTTTCAGGCAATAGTAATGAGAAATGGGCATCTGCACAGCCTATGTGATCTGGGGTGCAATTTTGGGCCCTGGATTGGGCCAGCTGAGGGAAAAACAGCCATGCCCTATATGCATCCTCAGAGCAAATTGGGGGCAGGACTAATATTTAAATGTTGTTTTAAAAATGCTGATAAAGGTTGGAGGCAGGCAAGGAAAGGAAATACACCATCTCCTTCCCACATTCCGACTGACAGCATAGGATGGTTAAATCCAGTTGGTTGGTAGCCTACAGAGGATTCTGGGTGCTTCTTTTCAGGTATACATACAAATTGCTCTTCTAGATATTATAACCAGTGACACAGAATTTGATTTCTTTAGCATTTTCTTCTTATTAGGTGATCCCTATTGTTCAGCTCAGGTCTCAACAAAATAATGTAACATTTTGGGGAAAAGATGCAACCCAACAACCCACCACTGGAGGCTAAGATAGAGAAGATCTCCACAGCCACCATGTATTTCCCCTTTGTGCTCATGTAGGAAGGAACAAAGGACAACCAAACACTACAAAAAACCAACATGCTGAAAGTGATGAACTTGGCTTCGTTGAAACTGTCAGGTAATTTCCGGGCAAGGAAAGCCACAGTGAAACTGACAATAGCTAGGAAGCCCATGTAGCCCAAGACACAGTAAAAGAAGGTCACCGTCCCCTCATTGCACCCCATTACAATTTCTTCAGTCACTGACTTCATGTCAGCATTAGGGAATGGAGGAGAGATCACCAGCCATACAGTGCAAATGAGTGCTTGGATAAGGGAGCAAGAGAGGACAATAGAGTTTGCTAGTCCCTTCCCCACCCACTTCCTCATCCGGGATCCTGGTTTTGTGGCCATGAAAGCCAGAACCACAGTGATGGTTTTTGCCAGCACACAAGAAACAGCCATTGAGAAGATGATGCCAAAAGCAGTTTGTCGGAGGAGACACATCACTTTGTCAGGATATCCGATGAATAGTATTGCGGAAAGGAAGCAAAGCAAGAGGGAGATGAGCAGAGCGTAGGTGAGGTCCCGGTTGTTGGCTTTCACAATGGGAGTGTCCCTGTGCTTCACAAATATTTCCAGTACCAGTGCTGTAATGAAAGCAAAGGAAAGAGCAGAACAGGCTAAGCTGAAGCCCAGAGGTTCTTCAAAGGACAAGAAAGTTGCATGCTTGGGAATACATATAGTCTTATTTGTGTTTGGATACTTTTCATCTTCACATTCATAGCAGTCATTCATGTCTGGTGAAGGAAAAACATGGTTCTTAATCCCAAAAATATGAGCAACATGCCATTACTTGAAAATACATAATTAAAATGACTTAAAAAGTGTACAAGGAATTTCAAACAATAAAGACTAAAATGATGGAACCATGCCCTTCTCACCTATCCGATGTAGAATACCGACTGAGGCAAAATGCAAAATGCAAGGCCACAGAGACCCTTCCTGGTCTACAATAAGAAGCCAACTCAGATTTTCCTGTCACTGTTCTGGTTGCTCGCACTTATTTATTCCTTCATTAATGAGTGATTGTGTAATTGAGACTTTGTAAATTTCTTTATTAGATAACCTAATCAACACCTTTCAACTCTTTTCTGGATTTAAGTATTTCACACTTCTCCAAACATTACCGCACAATTCTCTGACGTTTAAGGGCATCAAAATACATGTTTCAATACGTTACCAGAAAGAAAATGCACATTCAAACATTATTTGTAAGGAAAAATATACCGTATTTTTTGCACCATAACACTCACTTTTTTCCTCCTAGAAAGTAAGGGGAAATGTCTGTGCGTGTTATAGAGGGAATGCCTACGGGTGGCATGCCTACGGATTTTCCTCCTCTAAAAACTATGTGCATGTTATGGTCGGGTGCGTGTTATAGAGCGAAAAATACGGTATATGCCTAAACAGATTTTGATAGAAAATGTAGGATTAAGCATGAAATAAATCAAACAAATTATGGGCAAAATTATGTGAAAGTAACAAGGTCTTGAAATAGATTCAGCCATCTCTAGCCAAAGTGTTAAAACAGATTTCAAGGACTGCTGTAGAAGAAGATATCACATTTATGGAGAAATACTATGGCAAGAGGATGGAGTAAAACAAGCCTGGAATAAATTAGGACGGCATAAAGTGCAGCAGATCAAAAATCCATTCTAAAGCAGGGATGTCGTTGGTTGAGCCAGCCAAAGGCTATTGGAGAGAAAACAAGCTTTTAAAATAGTGTTAGGGTTACACCACCCTTTTCATTGACTTAATTTAGGCGGAGATTCTCCTGAATAGCCTTCATGCATAGAATCATAGAATCATAGAGTTGGAAGAGACCACAAGGACCATCGAGTCCAACCCCCTGCCAAGCAGGAAACACCATCAGAGCACTCCTGACATATGGTTGTCAAGCCTCTGCTTAAAGACCTCCAAAGTAGGAGACTCCACCACACTCCTTGGCAGCAAATTCCACTGTCGAACAGCTCTTACTGTCAGGAAGTTCTTCCTAATGTTTAGGTGGAATCTTCTTTCTTGTAGTTTGGATCCATTGCTCCGTGTCCGTTCTCCGGAGCAGCAGAAAACAACCTTTCTCCCTCCTCTATGTGACATCCTTTTATATATTTGAACATGGCTATCATATCACCCCTTAACCTCCTCTTCTCCAAGCTAAACATGCCCAGCTCCCTTAGCCGTTCCTCATAAGGCATCGTTTCCAGGCCTTTGACCATTTTGGTTGCCCTCCTCTGGACACGTTCCAGTTTGTCAGTGTCCTTCTTGAATTGTGGTGCCCAGAACTGGACACAGTACTCCAGGTGTGGTCTGACCAGAGCAGAATACAGTGGCACTATTACTTCCCTTGATCTAGATACTATACTCCTATTGATGCAGCCCAGAATTGCATTGGCTTTTTTAGCTGCCGCGTCACACTGTTGGCTCATGTCAAGTTTGTGGTCAACCAAGACTCCTAGATCCTTTTCACATGTACTGCTCTCAAGCCAGGTGTCACCCATCTTGTATTTGTGCCTCTCATTTTTTTTGCCCAAGTGCAATACTTTACATTTCTCCCTGTTAAAATTCATCTTGTTTATTTTTGCCCAGTTCTCTAATCTGTCAAGGTCGTTTTGAAGTGTGATCCTGTCCTCTGGGGTGTTAGCCACCCCTCCCAGTTTGGTGTCATCTGCAAATTTGATCAGGATGCCCTTGAGTCCATCATCCAAGTCGTTGATAAAGATGTTGAATAAGACCGGGCGCAAGACAGAACCCTGTGGCACCCCACTAGTCACTCTTCTCCAGGATGAAGAGGAACCATTGATGAGCACCCTTTGGGTTCGGTCAGTCAGCCAGTTACAAATCCACTGAGTGGTAGCATAGTCAAGACCGCATTTTACCAGCTTCTTTACAAGAATATCATGGGGCACCTTGTCAAATGCCTTGCTGAAATCAAGGTAGGCTACATCCACTGCGTTCCCTTCATCTACCAGGCTTGTAATTCTGTCAAAAAACGAGATCAGGTTAGTCTGACATGACTTATTCTTCAGAAATCCATGCTGACTATTGGTGATCACAGCATTCCTTTGTAGGTGCTCACAGACTGTTTGCTTAATGATCTGCTCCAGAATCTTCCCTGCTATTGATGTCAGACTGACTGGGCGGTAATTATTTGGGTCCTCTCTTTCCCCCTTTTTGAAAATAGGGACAACATTTGCCCTCCTCCAGTCTGCCGGGACTTCGCCTGTTCTCCAGGAATTCTCAAAGATGACTGCCAGTGGTTCTGAGATCACATCTGCCAGTTCTTTTAATACTCTTGGATGCAGTTCATCTGGCCCTGGAGACTTGAATACATCTAAACTAGCCAAATATTCTTGTACTATCTCCTTAGTTATTCTGGGCTGTGTTTCCTTTGCTGAATCATTTGCTCCAAATTCTTCAGGTCGGGCATTGTTTTCTTTATCGGAGAAGACTGTTTGCATTTCACCATCTTCTCCTCTGAGTGACCCCATTGTTTCTTTGTTCTTCCTTTTGCTACGAACATACCCATAAAAGCCTTTTTTGTTGCTTTTAACCTCTCTAGCAAGCCTGAGTTCATTCTGTGCTTTAGCTTTTCTGACTTTGTGTCTACACGTGGTGGCTATTTGTTTGAATTCCTCTTTGGTGGTTTCCCCCCTTTTCCATTTTTTGTACACATCCTTTTTTAATCTTAATTCAGTTAAAAGTTCTTTAGATAGCCACCCTGGCTTCTTTAGGCACCTTCCATGTTTCCGTCTCATTGGTATTGCCTGACGTTGTGCTTTTAGTATCTCCCTCTTAACAAACTCCCAGCCATCATGAACTCCCTTTCCTTTTAGTATTGTTGTCCATGGGATCTCACCCAGCACTTCCCTAAGTTTTATGAAGTCGGCTTTCTTAAAGTCAAGAAATTGAGTCCTAGTATGCTTGGCTGCTCCTTTCCGCTGTATAGTAAACTTCAGAAGAGCATGATCACTCGCGCCTAATGATCCTTCCACTTCTACCCCACTAACCAGGTCATCAACATTGGTTAGGACCAGATCTAAAATGGCTGTTCCTCTTGTTGCTTCTCCCACTTTCTGGACAATGAAGTTGTCTGCAAGGCCAGTGAGGAATCTGTTTGACCTTATGCTCTTGGCTGAGTTTGACGTCCAACAAATATCCGGGTAATTGAAGTCCCCCATTACTACTATCTCCCTTCCTTTTGCATGCTTGGCCATCTGTTCCAGGAAGGCATCATCTATGTCCTCCGTTTGGCTTGGGGATCTATAGTAAACTCCCACAATGAGGTCTCTGTTATTCTTCTCTCCCTTAATTTTGACCCAAATGCTCTCACTTTGGCTTTGAGGATCTAAATCTTGGATCTCTTCACAGGTATACACATCCCTGACATATAACGCCACTCCTCCTCCTTTCTTGTCTGGTCTGTTTCTCTGAAATAGATTGTATCCCCCCATTATTACATTCCAATCGTGGGACTTATCCCACCAGGTTTCAGTGATGCCTATTATGTCATATTTAGTTTGCTGTACCAAGAGCTCAAGCTCATCTTGTTTATTTCCCATGCTTTGCGCATTAGTGTACAGACATTGAAGTCCATTAATCATATGCATTGTATCCAAATCCCCCCTGCCCCATTTCACCCCATAACACTCGCCTTTCAAGGTTTCTATCAATTTAAGAAGCATTGCACTCAGCTGAGCCTGGATGAAGGAGATACGTTGGCATATTTGCAGCTGTTATAGAAACCTCCTGGCTCATCTGAAAATGTCCAACCTGGTGGATCTTGCTATAGGATTCTTCCTTAATAACAGCATTCAACACCCACAATCACAAACACACTTTCATTAGGTCCCTCTTCAGCTAAATTTCTCAATATTTTATAAGCTGTAAAAAGGAACCTTGGTGATTGCATTTTTTTTATATTCATGTTTTCAATTAAAGGCAACAAGCTTTATCTATATATATTCAATTTCTTACCCTCCTGGTCTGAAATCTTCCCTTCTGGACATGGGATGCAATCGTAGCAGCAAAATGCTTCCCCCTCCTTCACCTTCCTGCAAAAACCAGGGCGGCAGCTCTCAGTACATACAGACTTAGGCTGTGTCTATTACACAAATAAAAGACATATAAAAGCTAAAAGGGGAAGTTAAGCTATTCCTTAAAAGGAATTTGCAAAAGAACAACAACATTCATTTCAGAAATTCACTTACTAGCCTGTTTCAATTCCATTTTGAAACATTTCCTGACATCTCCCATTGACTCATAGTGGAAACTCCAATAAATTATTGTTTTTTTGCAATTTATACAGTAAAGTTTTTAATATGCTCTATAGTAAGGATCCCGTCTTCCACAGTGACATTAACAGGTTGTTGTGGTGTCCCTTAATGCAAATTAAGCTTCAGAGTTATACACCTGCTATTCTAAATCCTTGAAACACAGCATGCATAATCTGCCTTGTGAGATGTACAAATGTGTCAAAACTTTATAGTAATTTTGTAAAAGGAGCCACAGTTTAGAAAGTGCTGAAAATTGACACACGGACACTTTTTTGGCTGAAATACAGTGGTACCTCGGGTTAAGAACTGGATTCGTTCTGGAGGTCTTTTCTTAACCTGAAACTGTTCTTAACCTGAAGCACCACTTTAGCTAATGGGGCCTCCTGCTGCCACTGTGCTGCTGTTCCACGATTTCAGGTCTCATCCTGAAGCAAAGTTCTTAACCCAAGTTACTATTTCTGGGTTAGGTAAAGGTAAAGGTACCCCTGCCCGTACGGGCCAGTCTTGACAGACTCTAGGGTTGTGCGCTGATCTCACTCTAGAGGCCGGGAGCCAGCGCTGTTCTCAGACACTTCCGGGTCACGTGGCGAGCGTGACGAAGCTGCTCCGGCAAACCAGCACCAGAGCAGCACACGGAAACGCCGTTTACCTTCCCGCTATAAAGCGGTACCTATTTATCTACTTGCACTTAAGGGTTCTTTCGAACTGCTAGGTGGGCAGGAGCTGGGACCAAACGACGGGAGCTCACCCCGCCGCGGGGATTCGAACCGCCGACCATGCGATTGGCAAGTCCTAGGCGCTGAGGTTTTACCCACAGCGCCACCCGCATCCCACAATTTCTGGGTTAGCGGAGCCTGTAACCTGAAGTGCCTGTAACCTGAAGTGTCTGTAACCCGAGGTACCCCTGTATTTATAACTGCAAGCCACAAAACTTAACTAGCCAGTCAAAGCCATTACCTTGACAAAGGAACTATTTCAGCAATCTTCCCTTCACCCCTCAAGGATATAGGATCCCAGGATTGCAAGGGGAACCAGGGTTTCATCCAGAATGATTCTCCGAGCTCAAAACAATATATTCAATCTCACCAAAATCTATTTTCAAATTTTCCGTCCTTATATTCACTTTCAGTTAAACAAGAACCAGTATGCAGGCTATGAATTCAGCTTATAACATTAATTCTTAGCTTGTGCCATCTATAATACAATTTTATAAAGACTCAAAAATGTACAATGAAAATATTTTTGTATGTTATGTTAAAGTCTTCAAAGTCACAAATGGCTAATGATAACATCCTACCTGGTTAAACCAATGGTGCCATTTTATGGCTCCCTCATTGATGGTTAACGCTTGCTGTGGAGGAGCCAGGGAATCAATCCCTCCTACCTTCACTCTCTGAAAGGATTGGTTTGAGAAAAGAATCCAGTTGGTAATATCAAATCCAGCTAGTATCTCCCCATTCTGGTCCAAGGAAATCTTATCCCCAGCGCTGCTGTTAAATGAGATACGCCTCAGAAAATGATGGAACTGGATTGAAAAAGAAAGTATAGAAAAGGCAAAGGACAATCAGCAAAGTTCAGCAAAGGACAATCATGATGTTCAATTTCATGGCAGGTTTCCAAATATACTCTTTGAAGGAAAGCATTTTTCTTTTTATATTTTTATTTATATATATCGAAAGATTTTCTTAGATTTGGAAGTTCATTTTGAATTACAGATTCTTAACATCTTAACATCTCCTGCAGCAAATGCCCACACAGCCATAAAAACTTTATTAATAGAAAGTGGGTGCTCTGTTTGTTTTGTTATCTAAAATATATCATTTTCTCTATACACAATGCTATGTGATATATTACTCCATTTATGCACCAACTTCAGAGGTAAATGGGGAATCAGCCCCATGCTCGTCTAAAAGGTTGGTGTAAATCATAGCTGTCAATGTTTCCCTTTTTTAAAGGGAAATTCCCTTATTCCGAATACGATTCCTCGCAAGAAAAGGGAAAAGTTGACAGCTATGGTGTAAATAGTTGAAGAAACAGGTTGAGGAAGGAATGGTGATGAAAGCAAAGTCTAGAAGTTGGCTATATCATGCTTGGATAGAATTCATTTTCTTTTGTTCTCTTTCAGTATTGCTACTTTAAGTTCAGCATAAAAGAAGAAATTTAAAAGATTTAAAACAATTAAAATTAGCAGTAAAATGAAAAGAGATAAAAATCCATCAAGACCCATGTCTCTGGGTAGACTTGCCTAAACAAAAAAGTTTTAAGCAGGTGCCTAATGAATACAGTGAAGTTGGCTCTCTGATGTCAATAGGCAGGGAAGTCTAGTAGCTCTATTTGCATTTCAAGAGACATAAAGCAACTGTCTCATGGTCAAAGGGCAGTGAATTGAGGAAGTGGCTTTGGGCAGCTGGGGAAGATTTCAAGGGCATTGCTGCACCCACATTGGTGACTCCTGCTGTGGTTGCATAGCAAAGTGAAAATTACCAAAGTGATAGATAGAAAAGGAAACAGAACATGTTTTGAACCTCTTTCAGGAAAGGTGTTCAGCCCATTACCTGCTGCAGTGGTTGTTTGTCAAACTTCATTCCTCCATTGATCATTACTGGTCTGTGTTTGCCTCGGGATGTAGACATGGCATGTAAAGCATGGGCCACAGCATAGACAGCATTGTAGATGTTGTAGCTGTGGCTGGTCATGCTCATTTCAAAGAAAGGACCAGGAAGATTCTCCAGCTTCTCTTGCCCAGTGCAAATATCCCCCTTCACACTGCCAACCACTCGATTTGGAAATACACAGCCAAATGCCTGTTGCCAGAAGTCCAAGATGAAGCCATCTCCTTTCGGGCTGGTAGGGGTTTTGCTCTTGACAAATTGACGAAATCCTGGTGGATCATTTGAGTGTGTTGTGAATGAGAGAACCCCATGGAGTATTTCTGTATCCCAAGTCTGTTGATAGACAAAAGAAGTGAGCTCCACCTGGGCTGTCATGATCCACACTTTACCTTTTGGCTTATTTGAAGTTTGTTTCAATTCTGATAGGTAAGGATACCATCTAAAAAAGGCCACAGCATATGATTCTCCATAAAACAAGACTACATTGGCTTTGCTATCATTGATTTTGTCATGTATTTTTGCACCCTGTTTGAACATATCGTGAATTTCAGAGACGTAAGTAAATTTGTGACTTCTTTCTATGAAGGCAAAACAAATGCCATTCTGGGAAAAAAGTGGGACCACAGTTTGCACAAATCTTTCTGCATTCTCATCATAGAAAGTAAGGATCCCAATCCATATCCACTTAAAATGCAGAAGCAAAGACAGGATCCCCTTATACTCCTGGGTTTCCTTGGGCATCATCTGGTAGAAGAAAAGGCCTGGAGTTTTATCATTCATCACTGGAGCAGGGCCGTATATGAGCTAAACGTAGTTGTGAGAGTAGGAGAAAGAGACAGAAGCAACAGTAATATATTAGACTTGTGTATTATGAGCACCACTGGGGCAATTATAAATTTGGCCTTCCAATCATCACCATTTCACCTGTGCATGCTATTTTTGCTAAGCCAAGCAACACTTCCCTGCCAGTTAGCTGTCATCATATATCAGGGACATCTGCAGCAATAACTTATGTGTTATCAAGACTTTATTTCTTAGCTTGGATCTGCCATTAGCATGGCCTACCTGATTATTTGAAATGTGCACATTGGTTTATCCAAATCTATCTGGATGTGTTAAATTCCCATAACTTGACAGAGAGATACATATCTCACCTGTGGAACCTTATAGATATCCAAGATTGTTGCCACATGAAGGGAAATTTGGGAGTCCAGTCCCCCAATGATGGCTGTTAAGTTTTTCTTGATGTCACAGATGTAGTTGGGGACAAATGTTTCCAGTGTGGATATGAGTAACATTGTGGCATGAGAGGTCCATTTGGCATTGAAATAGCTGTCATAGATGCGGAAGCCTAAAGTGACATTGGGTAAGAGGTGAGGGTTTTCATTGATCTCCTTCACTGCAAATTGCAAGGCCAGGATGTGCTGGTAGTTCTTTGGCACCACTCTAAAAAGAAAGTTTCATTTTCTATCAGAAGGGCATGTAACGCTTTGTAAATTTATCACAACTCAGTTCTACGTCATCCTGATTAGTATTCTTTATTATTTCCTTCATTTTTTTGCAGGGCAGGAAACTCTTGAACAGATATCACTACAAGTGATCCTCCTCCTTGCCTACAATGGTAGAAAGGGGATGTAAGGGACAATTCTATGGGAGGGGAGTGCAGACTTTTAAATGTCCCTGATCTATATTTTTAATTCTGGTTTCATAATCTGTATAGAAGTCCTTCCCTTATTTCTTTCTCTCGGGGCCCTGAATTAAAAGTGGTGCAATTATTTCCACAACAATATTACATGTCTTCATATCATACCTGAATGTTTAATTCAGTGGGGGGAAATAGTGGAGAGCCTCCTGACCACATTTCTCTTACAACACATCTCCTTCCATCCAAACAGTAGTTCTGCCTCTAGGACAATGGTGGAGAACTGTGGCCCACCTGATGTTGTTGTACTACTATGTACATTATTATTGATGGAACTGATAGAGTCCAACAACCACTGCAGGGCCACAGTTTAACTACCACTCCTCTAAAACTGATCTCTCCAGGGTCCAAAGAAGGAATCAAAATACAGAAGAGAAATTATCCAGTTCTTACTTTAGCTCGTCAAGCAATGTTGGTGGGGGTTTTTCGGTGAAGGCTATTGAACTGGAGACGATGATGCTGTGAGAGGCTATGCCACCAATGATGAGGTCTCCTTCCTGATGATACTGATGAAGTGGAATGTGAGGATCATGGACATGGCATTTAACAATGGGAGGTTTGCATATAGCATTAGGAAGTAGAACCAGTAGCAAGACCAATAATCCCACCATCCTTGGTACAATTTTTCCCTATACACTAAGATGCCCCTATGAGTATTACAGCTTTTGTGACTGAAGTAGTCTGACCTAATTGGCCTTTTAGTCTGCTCATATGTCTGAAATGCAGACTGTGAAAACTGGAAAGAAAAAGGTGATGGCACTGATGGATCCTTGCTGGTTTCTGATTCCCAAGTCTAGCTATGATGGCGGGAGGTGATATATTTTTTTATCAGGTTTCTCCAACCTTGTATCCTTCAGATGTTTTTGACTACAATTCACAGCATTCAAAGCTGGCTGCAGGTGCTGGGGTTGTGATCCAAAACAGTCCAAGGGCACCAAGCTTTTAAAGTCTCCATTATAGTACCTTTCACAGACTTTCTCATTAGCTTCAAAAGTGTACTGTGCAAATCCATGAGGTGCTTTGACCAGCGGGAACATTAATTACAGTTCTTTACATAATTAAAGGGAAGATAGTCACCTGTGTGTCTTTCTTAACAGAAGTTTTCATTTCCTCTTAGTTCCATGTCGTTTTGCCTAACAATAATAAAGAAGAAGGAAGAAATGCTGGAAATACAACCCTTTGCTCCCAAGAGAGGGAGGAAAGGAACATGTTTATCATAGCACTGGCCTCTTGAAATTATGACCACAACTTTATTGAATTCAGGTGTAGGAACCTTGGCTTAGGCCTTGGAAGTTTCCCCTCTCATACCCAATAGGGGCTGAGGATGTGCAGGGCTGTCAGGTTGTGGGAGGGGACTGTAAAGCATTAACTAACGCAGCATGCCCTCCCACTTCACCAAAGCCGGGAGTTTGACCTATATACCACTGCTCTAGGGCCAGTGACTCCCACCATCAACCCTTTAATGGGCCCTGCAAATGACGCTGCATGGGGGTGCATCAATATGCTGCCCCGACTCACAGATAGACTATAGAATACCAACCAAGGCCTAAAACCGCCACCCGAGACCCCAACTGGGGTCTCCCCACCAAGATACCTACAGCTGAACACCCTCTCCTACCAAGAAGGACTAGACCCTGCCACTCACCAATCCCTGAGGCCCTGGCACACATTGCTCAAACAAAGTCTGTTGCAATTGGGGGTCAAATGTACTCCATCCACCAAAAAACAGCTCAGAATTGCCACTTGAATGAAGACACCGCCGATTTGGTGCCTCGTGTCATGCATTGCCCTTTAATTTTTTTGCACTGTAAAACTTATACGAAGTTTAGTGGCCCCTCTCCAGCACTGGTGCGGGAGGAGTTCAAACCATAGGATGGTCGTTGCCAAGCATAGGGCATACGCTATCTAGGTCCACCTTTGCAGATCTGCGCAGCATGGGCACCAGTGCATCCCAACACTTGCATCGTTGTCCCATCCAATGTATGTGGATCTTAGGGTGGATGTCCAGCTTAGGTCCCCACATATGCGAGGCAACGACGATCGTGACCCAGTGAGAGATGCTATGCCCCACAACCCAGACTTCTATGCCGGGCACACTTGCAACAAAAGTCAAAGGGCAAGGCGTCTGGTGTCTGTGCTGCCTTGGGTGCCAGTTCGCGGAACCGCTCCATCACCGCTTTATTGTCCACCAGAAACAAACCCTGGAATTTCTGGAATGGTTTTCCCAGATGCGAAGTGCAACGGCTTTTGATGGGGTGGTGGTGGTGGTGTTTTTTTTTCTAGAAACAGGCAAACCGGAACAGGAAAGCGGCAGTCGTTGTGAAATCCTGCCTCAAGGTATTTTTCTGCCTCCCTGTTGGGATAAGCTTCCCACAGGGACAGCATGGCGGCAAGAGAAACAGGGGAGGGGGCTAGGGAGGAAAAGGGGGTTACTTCTGCATGACGTCTCTTGAGTGTTGGGCTCCTGCCTTCGACACTCCTTGGGCCACTTCTGGATCCTTCAGCCCATTTTTGCCTCCTGTGCTGTGAAAGCTGCGAAAAGAGGGCCTTGCCTGAGAACATTTAGTCTGGGGATGCGAGCCACTGCAGTGCTCACACAATGAGAAAACGGCACCTGTCCCGTGTACAGGAACTGTTGTTAAACTCCCAACACTCCGAAATAAGATTAGATGAAGAAAAGAGTAAGAGGACAGAGGATTGACAGATGTACTTAGAGTTGCTAAAAACTTTCGGACATTGGGATGCAGAAAGGGGAGGTATGGGAAAGTCGGAGAAACACTGTTTATGAAAAAAGGTTATGAAACTATACGTGTTTGTATGTCTTTTTATATGTTTGTATTGTCCTAAAAAAATTGTAAAACCAATGAAAAAATTTATATATATATATATATATATATAAAAATAAACTCCCAACACTCCACATGAGGCACTATCCTATTAATTAAGAGGCAGCAACCAGCAACCTACGTACGTGCAATAAGTTAGCAGCAAGAATTGCACCCCCAAAGCCAAATGTATAAACAGTAGGCCAAGGGTGGGAGGGAAGGGACTGGAGGAGACCCCAGTGAGCCCTCCGAATAAAAAACAACAACACACCCTCGCAAGCAGTGCCAGTTGTAGAAGGCCTAAGTAGGCTGTCAAGCAGCCCAGAATTAGGCCGTGTGGCCCCAATTCATACCTGATACTGGGGGGAAATGGCTGTAGCCACAGGAGGCCTAAGAAGGCCTGAAGCCAGAGGCGGGGGGGGGGGGCAGAAGGCTGCCCTGTGGCCCAGTAAAAGGCTGCACCGTGCCTGTAGGTCCGATCCTGCCGCCGGATGAAGGGCTGTTTTAAGATATATGGTTTATTTACACATATACTGTATACTACCTGATCCTACGATGGAGGGGTTCACAGCATTAACACCCCTAAAAAGCCTATTTTTTCTCTTAGCTTTAGCTTTGGATTAAAAAAAGACATCAAACATTGCTCTCTGACACTTTCTCCAGCTTGCTGATTTATTTCTAGGTCACATATCTGTAAACTAAACCCAGGCTTTGTCCTTCCAACCAACTGAAGGAAGGGCCCAACCATTTCCTGTCTCGCACAGAGCCCCCTTTCCTTTGTTCTCCTAATGGCCCATCACCGAGGCAATCACCTCTACACAGGAAGGTAGCCTGGTTTATATTTTAACACTTGCTGGATACAGGAATTAGAAGGATTTCACATGCAGCCTTCCCCTTTATTTAATTTCCTTCCTATTAACAGACCGCTATTATTATGTACTGAAGTTCTCACCCTGGGCCAGCAGGGGGATACTGTAGATAGTTATGCAAATGAAGGATCGAAAGTGACGTTCAGTGATTGGATAGTTTGTATGCAAATGAAGGATCGAAAGTGACGTTCAGTGATTGGATAGTTTTAGAAAGTTGCTACAGTTAGGTTGTTCTGGAGCTCTTTATAAGCAGGCTGACTGAGCTCTTCAGTTCAGTTCTGTTACAGCTTACAAATAAAGAGCTGCTTTGGAAGAATCGCTGTGTCGTCTGATATGTTCACCCACAACCTAACACCTATCATTCAGTTCAGGCCTCCACATCATAATGTAGTCCAGATGTACCAATATGGAATAGAGGGAAGGAGGGAGGGAGAGGATACATACTTAATAGCAGTAAGATTTTTGGCTATGCTATTATTTTGATGCCCAGGGAGTGTAAATTGATTCATGTACACATAATTTACCCATGGATCTCTAAAAACACGTATGAGAGGCGGATCTCTTTTGTGAGTCAAACATATGGGGTCCTGAAAATGTGCCTAAACAGTTTTGAACCCAGAAAATCACAACACAGACAATTTCAAAAGCAAACTTTTATTAAACATTGGGTGCTGGAAAATGAGGTTTCAGCCGCTACATTATGATCAATGCAATACAGTACTTTTATTAGTGAATTTTAATTCTAATATTCAAATTCATTCATACTCCTTAATCTGAACAGACAAGAGTTCTTTCAAAGTGGAAAAGAAAGTGGTGAAACATAACCCTCAGTTACGGAAGCTCCCATGTTGTGAACCATTCCTGGGGAATCCCACAGGATCACTAGGAGGGGCCCCCTCTTCCTGCCCATTGCCACCAAGGATCCAGCCCAAAGCCCCTTCTCAGTACTTTTTTTTTTTTTAAAGAGGTATCAGAACTCTTCATGAACGCCTGTTTTGTTCTCTTAAAACAGCAATGGCAGCCAACTGAGAGGTGCCAGAACTGAGTTTCGGTGAGTTCTGGCTGGAAAAAAAGCTCAGCCTCTTCTTTCGTCTGCGTTAGTATCCTGCCAACTTACCACCAAATCTAGCACATCAGCAACCAACCCCCAAGGCCTTTATGAGTGGCTGCCTTAATTGGTTGCAATTAAGTATACAGGTGGTGAGCATTTTGTTTGTGCCTGATGGACCCGTGACTGCCAATGCACGCATCATTTTTGGCCCTGAAAGGGTATGGAACAGGGGCAGAACAGGTTTACGTGAGACTACTGATTCATGTAATGACCCGGAAAACATACTCCACACAAACGGATAATTGCTGGTATTCCATCTGACCTGTACACATCTATTATTTCACCACTAAAAATGCAACAACACAGAAGCATTTATCCAGGATCTGACTACAGAGAGGCAAGCAACCTGAAAATTCAAAGAAGCAACAGCAAGAATGGTTTAAAGCCAGTTGGCATTGGGGGGAAAACAACCCCCAAAAGCTTCCCATTATCCCCCCTTCCTCGTGTAATTCTCCAGTTTTATCTTTTGTTTCTTCTCTTTTTATTATTATTTGCTTTTTGAACATATTGCGAAGACGCAGTTGCGTGTTCAGACCCAGAGACCTCCCCCCTAAATAAACACACAAGTGACTCAAATTTTAGTTTTGTTTTTTTGCAGAATTTAGGCCACAACTTTATTGATTACAGAAAAGTGAGTGGTTGCATAGGCTCTGGTTCGACTAGCTCCCTGCACCCTTGCAGAGCTTCATCATAGGTCAGCCAAGGGTGAACACCTGAGGTAGGTGAAAAGCCCGGGAACAGACTCTGTTCATTCCCCAGATGCTCCCCTGGACTCAGGCACAGGCACAACACCCTCTCCGGGGTTGACCAAACCAAGTTGAGTCCCTGGATTCCTTTAAAGGAATACCCTTCACATAGGGATGGTGATCACCTGAGCCAGTGCCTATCTGCAACCTTACAAGTTGTGACGATTTGCTGCGCAGCAAGCGAAACCCAAATGGCAAGAGCCAATCAGCCAAGTGGGGGAAATCCATGCCGTGCCCCTGTCCCAACGACAAACGACACACAACGGCATAGCAAGGTCACTCGCAAAATGCCCTAAAGTAGGGAGAGGTGGGTGGGTGTTCCAATGAACGAGCTGAAAGAGAAAGCTCTGGGTCACGTGCATAGGTATATAGAGGTCCCTCGGGCCATTTAGACTGCACCCAGTTGGCTAGATTAAACCCAGCAATGAGGGACCTACCAATTGGGTGTTGCGGCTGTCAAATATACCCACCCACAACCAGGAGGTCGGTCTCCAGGTCTCACCGCAACACGTGCCCTCTTTTAGGGAGGACACGATATATCATTATTGGACTAAAAACAATTGAAATCCAGCCAAACCCAGTGGAATCAGAAATAACTACATTTTGGGTGTTTGGCATATTTATTTCTCTTTAAATTAGTTGGCAATTTATTTCACTCTTTCCCTTTCTTTAATATGGTCATGGAAATTGTCTATATCTGCTGCTAAGGGCAGATTGTTATAATATTTTTTCCATAATGTTATATTTAATGAATATAAGCTCCCCCACCAACTTAAAGTGGTGTGTTGAGTCTTCCTTGGTGTTTGTGTGATGGCAAAACATTTTTACCTATCCTAAGAAATCTCCACTGGAGTGGAGCACGATGTACATTAACACAGCAACATGCAGAAAAATAAAATGGGATTAGACAGGGTAAGATCATCAATCTCTAGTGGGGAAAAGTTGCGGGAAAGAGCATCAGAGCAGAATTGTACAGTGCTGAGGCCTAAGAATGACAAATGCAGACTTCACAGTGAGCAGAGGAAAAGATACAGTGGATCTGGAATAGCTGAATATGGGAGATTGAGGAGGTTTCTGGGTGCTTCTTTTCAAGGATACATACAAATCCCTGAACTAGATATTATAGCCAATGACACAGACCTTTGATTTCTTCATCATTTTCTTCTTATTAGGTGTTCCCTATTGTTCAGCTCAGGCCTCAGCAAAATAATGTAACATTTTGGGGAAAAGATGCAACCCAACAACCCACCACTGGAGGCTAAGATAGAGAAGATCTCCACAGCCACCATGTATTTCCCCTTTGTGCTCATGTAGGAAGGAACAAAAGATAACCAAACACTGCAAAAGACCAACATGCTGAAAGTGATGAACTTGGCTTCGTTGAAACTGTCAGGTAATTTCCGGGCAAGGAAAGCCACAGTGAAACTGATAAACGCTAGGACGCCCATGTAGCCCAAGACACAGTAAAAGAAGGTCACCGTCCCCTCATTGCACTCCAGTACAATTTCTTCAGCCACTGACTTCATGTCAGCATTAGGGAATGGAGGAGAGATCACCAGCCATACAGTGCAGATGAGTGCTTGGATAAGGGAGCAAGAGAGGACAATAGAGTTTGCCAGTCCCTTCCCCACCCACTTCCTCATCCTGGATCCTGGTTTTGTGGCCATGAAAGCCAGAACCACAGTGATGGTTTTTGCCAGTACACAAGAAACAGCCACTGAGAAGACGATGCCAAAAGCAGTTTGTCGGAGGAGACACGTCACTTTGTCAGGATATCCGATGAATAGTATTGCGGAAAGGAAGCAAAGCAAGAGGGAGATGAGCAGAGCGTAGGTGAGGTCCCGGTTGTTGGCTTTCACAACAGGAGTGTCCCCGTGCTTCACAAATATTTCCAGTACAAGTGCTGCAATGAAAGCAAAGGAAAGAGCAGAAGTGGCTAAGCTGAGGCCCAGAGGTTCTTCAAAGGACAAGAAAGTTGTACGCTTGGGAATACATATAGTCTTATGTTTGTTTGGATACTTTTCATCTTCACATTCATAGCAGTCATTCATGTCTGAGAAAGAAAAACATGGTTCTTATTCCCAAAAATATGAGCAACACACTACTACTTGGAAATACATAATTAAAATTATTTTAAAAGTGTACAAGGAGTTTCAAACAATAAAGTCTAAAATGATGGAACCATGCCCTTCTCACCTATCCGATGTAGAATACCGACTGAGGCAAAATGCAAGAGGGAGGACCACAAAGACCCTTCCTGATCTCCGGCTAGAAGCCAACTCAAATTTTCCTGTCACTGTTCTGGTTGCTCACACTTACTTATTCCTTCATTAAGGAGTGATTGTGTAATTGAGACTTTGTAAATTTCTACATTAGATGACCTAATCAACAACTTTCAACTGTTTTCTTGATTTAAGTATTTCACACTTCTCCAAACATTACCGCACAATTCTCTGACGTTTAAGGGCATCAAAATACATGTTTCAATATGTAACCAGAAAGAAAATGCACACTCAAATATTATTTGTAAGGAAAAATACATATGCCTAAACACATTTTGATAGAAAATGGAGGATTAAGTATGAAATAAATCAAACAAAATGGGCAAAATTATGTGAAAGTAACAAGGACTAGAAATAGATTCAGCCATCTCTAGCCAAAGTGTTAAAACAGATTTCAAGGACTGCTGTAGAAGAAGATATCACATTTATGGAGAAATACTATGACAAGGGCACGCTGGTGGCGCTGGGGTTAAACCACAGAACCTAGGACTTGCCGATCAGAAGGTTGGCGGTTTGAATCCCTGTGATGGGGTAAGCTCCCGTTGCTCGGTCCCTGCTCCTGCCAACCTAGCAGTTTGAAAGCATGTCAAAGTGCAGGTAGATAAATAGGTACAGCTCCAGCAGGAAGGTAAACTGTGTTTCCTTGCGCTGCTCTGGTTCGCCAGAAGCAGCTTAGTCATGCTGGCCACATGACCTGGAAGCTGTACGCCGGCTCCCTCGGCCAATAAAGCAAGATGAGCGCCACGACTGGACCTAACCGTCAGGGGTCCCTTTACCTTTATTTTTTACTATGGCAATAGAATGGCGTAAAGCAAGCCTGGAATAAATTAAGACGGCATAAACTGCACCAGATCCAAAATCCATTCTAAAGCAGGGATGCCATTGGTTGATCCAGCCATAGGCTATCGGAGACAAAACAAGCTTTTAAAATAGTATGGGGTTACACCACCCTTTTCATCCCCTCCACCCCACTACACCCCTGTGACACTCCCCTTTCAAGGTTTCTATCAATTTAAGAAGCATTGCACTCAGCTCAGCCTGGATGAAGGAGATACGTTGGAATATTTGCAGCTGATATAGAAACCTCCTGGCTCATCTGAAAATGTCCAACCTGGTGGATCTTGCTATAGGATTCTTCCTTAATAACAGCATTCAACATTGACAATCACAAATTATCACACACACACTTTCATTAGGTCCCTCTTCAGCTAAATTTATCAATATTTGATAAGTTGTAAAAAGGAACTTTGGTGATTGAATTTTTATTTATATGCATGTTTTTGATTAAAGGTAACAAGCTATATCTATATACAGTAAATTTCTTACCCTCTTGGTCTGAAATCTTCCCTTCTGGACATGGAATGCAATCGTAGCAGCAAAATGCTTCCCCCTCCTTCAGCTTCCTGCAAAAACCAGGGCGGCAGCTCTCAGTACATACAGACTTAGGTTGTGTCTATTGCACAAATAAAAGAGAGGTATGTATAAAATAAGTGGACTCAAAGAAAAGCCAAAAGGGGAAGTTAAGCTCTTCCTTAAAAGGAATTTGCAAAAGAACAAAAACATTCATTTCAGAAATTCACTTACTAGTCTGTTTCAATTCCATTTTGAAACATTTCCTGACATCTCCCATTGACTCATAGTGGAAACTCCAATAAATTGTTTTTTTGCAGTTACTGTTGTATACAATAAAGTATTTAATATCCTTTATAGTAAGGGTCCTTTCTTCCACAGTGACATTAAGGGCTTGTGGTGGTGTTCCTTAATGCAAATTAAGCTTCAGAGTTATACACCTACTATTCTAAATCCTTGAAACATGGCATGCATAATCTGCCTTGTAAGATGTACAAATGTGTCAAAACTTTATAGTAATTTTGTAAAAGGATCCACAGTTTAGAAAGTGCTGAAAATTGAAACATGGACCCTATTTTGACTGAAATACTTAGACCTGCAAGCCACTGGTCTTAACTAGCCAGTCAAAGCCATTACCTTGACAAAGGAACTATTTCAACAATCTTCCCTTCACCCCTCAAGGATACAGGATCCCAGGATTGCAAAGGGAACCAGGGTTTCATCCGGAGTGATTCTCCAAGCTCAAAACAATATATTCAATATCATCAAAATCTATCTTCAAGTTTTCAATCATTATATTCACTTTCAGTGAAACAAGAACCAGTACACAGGCTGTGCATAGCTTGTGCCATCTATAATCCAATTTTTTAAAGACTGAAAAATGTACAAGGAAATTATCTTTGTGTGTTATGTTAAAGTGTTCGCATTAATAAACGGCTGATATTTGCATCCTACCTGGTTAAACCAATGGTGCCATTTGATGGCTCCCTCATTGATGGTCAACGCTTGATGTGGAGGAGCCAGGGAATCCACTCCTCCTACCTTCACTCTCTGAAAGGATTGGTTGGAGGAAACAATCCAATTGGCAATATCAAATCCAGCTAGTATCTCCCCATTCTGGTCCAAGGAAATCTTATCCCCAGCGCTGTTGTTAAATGAGATACCCCTCAGAAAATGATGGAGCTGGATTGAGAAAGAAAGAGAAAGTATAGAAAAGGCTTCAATTCAGCATGAGACAATCATGATGTTCACATGTCTCTGGGTAGACTTGCCTAAACAAAAACATTTTAAGCAGGTGCCTAAATGAATAAAGTTAAGGTGTCTGTCTGATGTCAATAGGCAGGGAAGTCTAGTAGGCTGAATTTGAACCCAGAAATGCAAGTGGAGAAGCTCCCATTTGTCTCTATGTTCATTTCAAGAGACATAAAGCAACTACCTCATGGCCAAAGGGCAGTGAATTGAGGAAGTGGTTTGGGAGGCACCTGGAGAAGATTTCAAGGGCATTGCTGCACCCACATTGGTGACTCCTGCTGTGGTTGCATAGCAAAGTGAAAATTACCAAAGTGATAGATAGAAAAGGAAACAGAACATGTTTGAACCTCTTTCAGGAAGGGTGTTCAGCCCATTACCTGCCGCAGTGGTTGTTTGTCAAACTTCATTTCTCCATTGAACATTACTGGTCTGTGTTTGCCTCGGGATGTAGACATAGCATCTAAAGCATGGGCCACAGCATAGACAGCATTGTAGATGTTGTAGCTGTGGCTGGTCATGCTCATTTCAAAGAAAGGACCAGGAAGATTCTCCAGCTTCTCTTGCCCAGTGCAAATATCCCCCTTCACACTGCCAACCACTCGATTTGGAAATACACAGCCAAATGCCTGTTGCCAGAAGTCCAAAATGAAGCCATCACCGTTTGGGCTGGAAGGGGTTTTGCTCTGGACAAATTGACGAAATCCTGGTGGATCATTTGAGTGAGTTGTGAATGAGAGAACCCCATGGAATATTTCTGTATCCCAAGTCCGTTGAAAGACAAAAGAAGTGAGCTCCATCTGGGCTGTCATGATCCACACTTTACCTTTGGGCTTATTTAAACTTCGTTCCAGTTCTGATAGGTAAGGATACCATCTAAAATGTGCCAGAGCATTTGATTCTCCATAAAACAAGACTACATTGGCTTTGCTATCATTTATTTTGTCATGTATTTTTGCCCCCAGTTTAAACATATCATTCATTTCAGTGACATAAGTAGGTTTGTGACTTCTTTCTATGAAGGCAAAACAGATGCCACTCTGGGAAAAAAGTGGAACCACAGTTTGCACAAATCTTTCTGCATTCTCATCATAGAAAGTCAAGATCCCAATCCATATCCACCGGAAATGCAGAAGCAAAGACAGGATCCCCTTATACTGGTGGGCTTCCTTGGGCACCATCTGGTAGAAGAAAAGGCCTGGAGTTTTATCATTCATCACTGGAGCAGGGCCATATATGAGCTAAACGTAGTTGTGGTAGGAGGAAAAAGAGACAGAAGCAACAATAACTTTTTTGTATTAGAAGTGTGTATTACAAGCATCACTGCGGCAATTTCCAATTGGTCCTTCTAATCCTCGCAATTTGGGTTGCCCATGCTATTTTTTAAGCCAAGCGATACTCATCTGCCAATCAGCTGTTATCATTTATCAGACAGTGGCTAGGCCAAAAGGGATGTCTGAAGCAGTAATATATGTGCCATCAATACATTGTTTTTTAGCTTGGATCTGCCATTAGCATGGCCCACCTGATTATTTGAAATGTGTGTGTGTTTATTTATCAAAATATATCTAGAAGAAGAAGAAGCAGAGTTTGAATTTGATATCCTGCCTTTCACTCCCTTTAAGGAGTCTCAAAGCGGCTAACATTCTCCTTTCTCTTCCTCCCCCACAACAAACGCTCTGTGAGGTGAGTGGGGCTGAGAGACTTCAACGAAATGTGACTAGCCCAAGGTCACCCAGCAGCTGCATGTGGAGGAGCGGAGACGCGAACCCGGTTCCCGATTACGAGTCTACCACTCTTAACCACTACACAACACTGGCTCTAGATGTGTTAAATTCTCATAACTTGACACAGAGAGATATATATTACCTGAGGAATCTTATAGATATCCAAGATTGTTGCCACATGAAGAGAGGTTTGGGGGTCCAGTCCCCCAATGATGGCTATCAAGTTTTTCTTGATGTCACAGATGTAGTTGGGGACAAATGTTTCCACTGTGGATATGAGTAACATTGTGGCATGAGAGGTCCATTTGGCATTGAAATAGCTGTCATAGATGTGGAAGCCTAAAGTGACATTGGGTAAGAGCTGAGGGTTTTCGTTGATCTCCTTCACTGCAAATTGCAAGGCCAGGATGTGCTGGTAATTCTTTGGCACCACTCTAAAAAGAGAGTTTCATTTTCCATCAGAAGGGCATGTAACACTTTGTAAATTTATCACAACACGGTTCTACATCATCCTCATTAGTATTATAGTTTACTGCATTTTTTAAACTTTTTATTTAAGGTGAAGAGATTCCCTTTAAAATGTCCCTGATACATATTTTTTGATGCTGGCTTCATCATCTGTGTAGAAGTCCTACCCTTATTTCATTGCCTTGGAGCCCTGAAGCAAAAGTGATGCAGTTATTTTCACAACAATATTACATATCTTCATATCATACCTGAATATTTAATTCAGTGGGGGGAAATAGTGGAGAGCCTCCTGACCACATTTCTCTTACAACACATCTCCTTCCATCCAAACAGTAGTTCTGCCTCTAGGACAATGGTGGAGAACTGTGGCCCACCTGATGTTGTTGTACTACTATGTACATTATTATTGATGGAACTGATAGATTCCAACAACCAATGCAGGGCCACAGTTTAGCCACCCTTCCTCTAAAACTGATTGCTCCAGTGTCGAAAGAATGAATCAAAATACAGAAGAGAAATGATTTAGTTCTTACTCTATCTCTTCAAGCAATGTTGGTGGGGGGTTTTCGGTGAAGTCTATTGAAATGGAGATGATGATGCTGTGAGAGGCTATGCCACCAAGGATGAGGTCTCCTTCCTGGTGATACTGATGAAGTGGAGTGTGTGGATCATGGATGTGGCATTTAAAAATGGGAGATTTGCATATTTCATGAGGAAGTAGAATCAGCAGCAAGACCAACAATGCCACCATCATTGGTACAATTTTTCCATATAAACAAAAATCTCCCTAGTAATTTTACTTCTTTTGAGATGGAAGTAATTTCATCCAATTGGCCTTTTATCCTGAAATCTGGACTGAAATCTGGAAAAAAATAAAGTCCTGATTGCACTGATTTAACCTTGCTGATGGTTTCTGATTCCTAAGTCTAGCCGTGATCGCTGGACGTTATACATTTTTATCAGGTTTCTCCAACCTTGTATCTTTTAGATGTTTTCGACTACAATTCACATCATCCAAAGCCTGTGATGGAATTGTGATCCAAAACAGTTCAAGAGCACGAGGCTTAAAGGCTCAATTATTGTACTCTTCATAGACTTCCTCATCTGCTTGGATAGTGCACTGTGCAAGTTCATGAGGTGGTTAGACAAGGGGGAACTTTAATTATAGTTATTTTGATAATTAATGGGAAGATAGTCACTTGTGTATGTTTGTTAACAGAAGTTTTCATTTTCTCTTGGCTGCATGAGATTTTGAACAAGAAGAAAAATAATACTGGAAATGCAACCCTTTGGTCTCAAAAGAGGGATGAAATTAACATGTTTGATCATAGCACTGGCCTCTTGAAATTCTTACCTGGAAGGAAGAAAACTAATGAGAGGGGGAGCCCTCCTTTACTTACATTATGTTCAATGTTCACATGAAAGGAAAAAAAATGCATTAGTTGGTTTCCTTGTCTTGCCAACGGATGGGGGAAATGCACCAAATTTTATGCTGGGGAAGCTAAAATGAGGCATGGGCAATATCTTTGCCAACACGGAAAGACATTTCTAATTCGTTGGCAGTGCTCAATATAACCTTTTGTTATTATGGCATCTCACTTTCCTTATCTCATTTTCTCACATCTTTCCATGCCAAAATTTAAACAGTTGTGCCAGGAATACATTATTATTTTTCCCTTTTATTTTCTTTGTGCTTAACAAATGGAAGTATAATATAATATAATATAATATAATATAATATAATATAATATAATATAATATAATATAATATAATATAATATAATATAATATAATATAATATAATATAATATAATATAATATAATATAATATAATATAATATAATATAATATAATATAATATAATATAATATAATATAATATAATATAATATATAATATAATATAATATAATATAATATAATATAATATAATATAATATAATATAATATAATATAATAATATAATATAAAATATAATATAATATAATATAATATAAAAATAAAAAAATTCCTTCCTGTAGCACCTTAAAGACCAACTAAGTTAGTTCTTGGTATAAGCTTTCGTGTGCATGCACACGAAAGCTTATACCAAGAACTAACTTAGTTGGTCTTTAAGGTGCTACAGGAAGTAATTTTTTTTATTTTGACTATGGCAGACCAACACGGCTACCCATCTGTAACTGGAATAATATAATATAATATAATATAATATAATATAATATAATATAATATAATATAATATAATATAATATAATATAATATAATAAATATAATATAATAAATATAATATAATATAATATAATATAATATAATATAATATAATATAATATAATATAATATAATATAATATAATATAATATAATATAATATAATATAATATAATATAATATAATATAATATAATAATATAATGGCTGACATGCTTATTCAATCTCTAAGTGGTGTGGGATTCCTAGGTCTTCATGTGCTCAGCCAGGCTTTGTGTTTCCTTTTGGAATGAGGCACAGCAGAGACTGTGGCGTTTTTAGGATATGTGGTTTATTTGCACATATATACAACCCGAGCCAACAATGGAGGAGTTCACAGCATTAACACCCCTTAAAGGTCTAGTTTTTCTTATAGTTTAGCCTTGGATTCAAACAGACATCAAACATTGCTCAGTGCATCTTTCTCTTGCTTGCTGCTTTATTTCTAGGTCACATCACTCCAAACTCTCAACTCTAAACCTGGGCTTTGTCTTTCCAACCAGTTGAGGGAGGGGCCCCAACCATTTCCTCTCCCACATAGAGCCCCCTTTCCTTTGTTCTCCTAATGGCCCATCATCCAGGCAGACACCTCAACACAGAAAGGTAGCCTGGCTTATATTTTAACACTTGCTGAATCCAGGGGTTAGAAGGATCTGACATGCAGCCTACTTTCCCCTTGTTCCAGCCCAAATTCATAACTGTATCTAAAGTGATATAATACGAAAACCCAAAATACACAACAGCAAAAATGAGAAATAGAAGAATATGAGTTGTCCATGTACGATGTGTGATTTTATATCATTAGAAAGGGTAATGTTTGAAGGTAGCAGATTCTTGTATAGGAATTTAATTTCATTAGATATATTACAATGTGACCCCAACACTCTCCAAGAGGGATCCTACTTTCATGCATGAAGGTATCTCCAACTCACTTGGGATGTCTTTTCCTAATGGGCTCCCAGATCTTTCTCTGTCTCTCATTGATAACTGCTGCTCAGTTCCTTTTCCTGCTCTTCCAGCTTCATCAGCACATTTGATCAGCAAGTTTGGTCTCATACAATGACACCATCCTCTAAATTTTTCATTTAGACAATGTGACAGTGTGATGGATGTACAAAAATTACTGGGCTATAAACTGTAGTAAAGAGATACTCTTGTGCATTCTTCAAGACTTCCATCTAATTAAGAAATCCCTATTGTTCCATTCAGGTTTGAAAAAAATAATGTATTCCAGATATACCAATATGGAAGGGAGGGAGAGGATTCTCAGTTAATAGCAAGAAGATTTCTGGCTATGCTATTATCCAGATGCTTAGGAAATTTTGGGAGATGCATGTACATATAATTGACCACGAACCTCTAAAAATATATACGTATGTGAGGTGGATCTGTTTTGTGCGTCAGACCTATGCTGCCCTGAAAATGTGCCTAATCAGTTCTAACCCCTAGAAATTCAAAACACAGACCATCTAAAAAGCAAACTTTTATTACAGTTGGGTTTGGGTAAATGAGGTTTTAGCCACTATGTTATAATAAATGGAATGCAATACTTTCATGGGTGCATTTTAATTCTAATATTCTAATACATTCATACTCCTTAATATGAAGAGATAAGAGTTCTTTCAAAGTGGAAAAGAAAGTGGTGAAACATAACCCTTAGTTACAGAGGCTCCTATGATGTGAACCACTCCTGGGGAACCCCAGGGGATCACTAGGAGGGAGCCCCTCTTCCTGCCCATTGCCACCAAGGATCCAGCCCAATGCACCTTCTCAGTGCTAATTTTCTATAAACAGAATTGCCGGTGCTCAGCATGAATGCCTCCCATGTTCTCTTATAATGGCAATTGTGCCCACCCGAGAGGTGCTGAAACTGAGTTCTGGTGAGTTTTGCCTGATAAGAAGCCCACCCTCTTCTTTCACTTGCGTTAGGATCTTGCCAACTTACCACCAAGCCTAGCACATCAGGAACCAACCTACAAGGCCTTTATAAGTCCCTCCCAGACCAAGTCATTGCCAGTTGCAATTACATGTACGGGGTGAACATTTTGCATGTTCCTGATGGACCTGTGACTGCCGATACATGCATCATTTTTGGTCCTGAAAGGATGTGGAACAGGGGCAGAACAAGCTTAGGTTAGTCCACTGATTAATGTAATGACCCAGAAAACAACCTCCACACAGACGGAGAATTGCTGGTACTACATCTGACCTGTACACATTTATTATTTCACCTTTAAACAACGTTTGAAAATGCAGCAACACGGAAGCATTTATGCAGGCTCTGGCTACAGAAAGGCAAGCAACCTGAAGATTCAAACAAACAACAGCAAGAATGTTTTGAAGCCAGCTGGGATGGGGGGGGGGAAACATATTGCAAAGAAGCAGATATTATTGGACTAAAAACCAGTGAAATCCAGCCAAACCCAAAGTGGAATCTGAAATAACTACATTTTGGGTGTTTGGTATATTTATTTCCCTTTAAATTAGCTGGTTATTTATTTTGCTCTTTCCCTTTCTTTAATATGGTCATGGAAATTGTCTACCTCTCCTGCTAAGGGCAGATGGTTATAATATGTTTTCCTAAATGATAAATTTAATAATTATAAGTTTTTCTTCCAACTTAAAGTGGTGTCTTGAGTCTTCCTTGGTGTTTGTGTGATGGCAAAATATATTTAACCAGAATAACTGTCAGATTTACAGTTTTGAAGAAAGCAAGGGGAAAGAAAAAAGATAGGGCAGGTCCTTCATAAACCTTTTAGTACTCAGTGCTTATATTTTGTGACTGTTTCTATGTTCCGTTTTTAAAGGATTTCTACAGACCTATCCTAAGAAATCTCCTCTGGAGTGGAGCAGGATGTACATTAACACAGCCACATGCAGAAAAATAAAATGGGATTAGACAGGGTAAGATCATCAATCTCTAGTGGGGAAAAGTTGCGGGAAAGAGCATCAGAGCAGAATTGTACAGTGCTGAGGCCTAAGAATGACAAATGCAGACTTCACAGTGAGCAGAGGAAAAGATACAGTGGATCTGGAATAAGTGAATATGGGAGATTGAGGAGGTTTCTGGGTGCTTCTTTTCAAGGATACATACAAATCCCTGAACTAGATATTATAGCCAATGACACAGACCTTTGATTTCTTCATCATTTTCTTCTTATTAGGTGTTCCCTATTGTTCAGCTCAGGCTTCAGCAAAATAATGTAACATTTGGGAGAAAAGATGCAACCCACCAAGCCAGCACTGGAGGCTAAGATAGAGAAGATCTCCACAGCCACCATGTATTTCCCCTTTGTGCTCATGTAGGCAGGAACAAAGGATAACCAAACACTGCAAAAGACCAGCATGCTGAAAGTGATGAACTTGGCTTCGTTGAAACTGTCAGGTAATTTCCGGGCAAGGAAAGCCACAGTGAAACTGACAATAGCTAGGAAGCCCATGTAGCCCAAGACACAGTAAAAGAAGGTCACCGTCCCCTCATTGCACTCCAGTACAATTTCTTCAGCCACTGACTTCATGTCAGCATTAGGGAATGGAGGAGAGATCACCAGCCATACAGTGCAGATGAGTGCTTGGATAAGGGAGCAGGAAAGGACAATAGAGTTTGTCAGTCCTTTCCCCACCCACTTCCTCATCCTGGATCCTGGTTTTGTGGCCATGAAAGCCAGAACCACAGTGATGGTTTTTGCCAGTACACAAGAAACAGCCACTGAGAAGATGATGCCAAAAGCAGTTTGTCGGAGGAGACACGTCACCTTGTCAGGATATCCGATGAACAGTAATGCAGAAAGGAAGCAAAGCAAGAGGGAGATGAGCAGAGCGTAGGTGAGGTCCCGGTTGTTGGCTTTCACAATGGGAGTGTCCCTGTGCTTCACAAATATTTCAAGTACTAGTGCTGTAATGAAAGCAAAGGAAAGAGCAGAACAGGCTAAGCTGAGGCCCAGAGGTTCTTCAAAAGACAAGAATGTTGTATGCTTAGGAATACATATAGTCTTATTTTTGCTTGGATACTTTTCATCTTCACATTCATAGCAGTCATTTCTGTCTGGTGAAGGAAAAACATGGTTCATAATCCCAAAAATATGACCAACATGCGTTTATTCTTCTATTTTTTTTTAATTTCAACATTTGGACCATTTTTTAAACAATTAAAGTATAATCTTTTTAATACATTATTAAAATGATTTAAAAAGGGATTTAAAAAGGGTCCAACCTTAAACCAGTTTAAGAAGCATCACGTTCACCTCCGCCTGCTTAATCTTTGTTTATTATATCATATCAAGCAGATATGATGGCATATTTCCAGCTCTTATAGAAACCTCCTGGCTCATCTGAAAATCCACTTTATCCTAATCCTGTTCAATGTGGTGGATCTTGCTATAGGATTCTTCCTTAATAACAACATTCAACATCCACAATCACAAATTCTCTCTCTCTCTCTCTCTCTCTCTCTCTCTCTCTCTCTCTCACACACACACACACACACACACACACTTTCATTATGTCCCTCTTCAGCAAGGTTTCTCAATATTTCCTGAACTGTCAAAGGAATCTTGGTGAATGCATGATTTCATATGCATGTTCTCGATTAGAGGCAACAGGCTTTAAATATATATAATAAATTTCTTACCCTTTTGATCTGAAATCTTCCCTTCTGGACATGGGATGCAATCGTAGCAGCAGAATGCTTCCCCCTCCTTTACTTTCCTGTAAAAACCAGGGCGGCAGCTCTCAGTGCATACAGAGTCAGGCTTTGTCTAATACACAAATGAAAGAGAGAGATGTATTTACAAAGTGGACTGAAAGTCCACTCAGATTTGAGCTCTTCATTAAAAGGAACTTGCAAAAGAACAACAGCGATTCGCCTAATAGGTTGTTTCCATTCCATTATGACTCATTTTCTGACATTTCCCATTGACTCAATGTGCAAACTCTAATAAATTGTTATTTTTGCTGTTACTGTTGTGCATAGTAATATTTTTAATATCCTGTATAGTCAGGGCTTGGACTAGGTATGCACACCTCTTTCTGTCAGAGTGACATTAAGGGGTTGTGGTGGTGTCCCTTAATGCAAATTAAGCCTCAAAGTTATACACCTGCTATTTTAAAACCTTGAAGCACGCCATGTTTCATCTACCTTGTGAGGTCATTTATAAAAGGATCCACAGTTTAGAAAGTGCTGAACATTGACATATGGATCCTTTTTTAAAACTGAAATATTTATACATGCCAGCCATAGATAGGTTTCTTTCTAATTTTGGTGAAAACCACTGATGCACTTTAATCATGCTTGTCAAGAATGACACACTTTCAATGGTTGACAAACATTAGAGTGGTTAAAACATGATTAATATTTCACTTTTTAAATAATTTTTATTTATGAATTTTGAAAAATGAAAAATTGAACAACATGTTTAATGTTTTCCTTGCCCATTAAAGCAAAATCTATTTTAAAAAATATTGTGTTTAAAGGTCAGCCCGTGTGGTTTGATCCAATGTGTTTTTGTGTAATCTGCATTATATCATCCAACATCCTTGCCTTGGGCCTTTTAGCAAAGCCATAAGAGAGCCACTGCTTTATATCCAGCAGGTGATGGCAGTTAAATCTCCACTGAGCTATTCATTTGTGGGTTTAATATCCTCATCTAAGGTGGAGCATTCAGATGTCCTGGAGTATGATTCTTAGTGACTGTCAGGGTGTACCAAGTTACAGAGGGGGTAAGGACTTCCTTGTTGATGACATAGTACAGAATATTTTAAGCACTGAAGACCTTACTTTGCTCTTTAGTTCTGTCTAGGAATATCACAGCCAGAGGCTATAGGGATTAGGCTTTTGTTATGGGGCTTATGTAAAATTTGATGTCATTTCATGTTTCTTCCTTGTCAAAGTATTCTCATAAATTTGGGATAGAGGCACAGATGTGTGGCAGCCCAAGTATTCCAGATACTATCTAGGTTGGCCCATTGAGTGTAATTTCAATTTACATTGTTATATGCCACACCCGTCTCCAAGTAGTGAGAAAATCTGTGGTGGTTTACCCAGGAGTTTGATTTTCTTTTAATGATTGCCGGAGACCACAGTCTTGAGTATATATGACTTTATTTAAACATTTAAACATATGGCTATATTTAAAATAGTTCAGCAACTCCCCTTTCTGTGTTCTCCCCTCACTGATGCAGAATCCCATGACTGGAAGGGGAACCAGGGTTTCATCCAGACTGATATTGCAAACTTTTAACAGTATATTCAATACCATTAAAATCTATTTAGAATTCGTTTCTTCAAGTTGTCAATTTATATATTCACTTTCAGTGAAACAAGAACCACTATACAGGCTGTGCATTCAGCTTATAACATTAATTCATAGCTTATGCTACCTTAACCCATTTTTTAAAAGGCTGAACACCGCGCAATGAAAATATGTTTGTATGTTATGTTCACAAATGGCTGATGTTCGCATCCTACCTGGTTAAACCAATGGTGCCATTTGATGGCTCCCTCATTGATGGTCAAAGCTTGCTGTGGAGGAGCCAGGGAATCCACCCCTCCTACCTTCACTCTCTGAAAGGATTGGTTGGAGGAAAGAATCCAATTGGTAATATCAAATCCAGCTAGTATCTCCCCATTCCGGTCGAAGGAAATCTTATCCCCAGCACTGTTGTTAAATGAGATACCCCTCAAAAAATGGTGGAGCTGGATTGAAAAAGAAAGAGAAAGTATAGAAAAGGTTTCAATTCAGCAAAAGATGATCATGATGTTCACTTTCGTGTCAGGATTCCAAATATAAACCTTGAAGGAAAGCAGTTTTCTTTTCACATTTTTTAAATGTGTGTGTGTGTGTGTGAGAGAGAGAGAGAGAGAGAGATTTAGGGACGTGGGTGGCACTGTGGGTTAAACTACAGAGCCTAGGGCTTGCCTATCAGAAGTTCGGCGGTTCGAATCCCCACGACGGGGTGAGCTCCTGTTGCTCAGTCCCTGCTCCTGCCAACCTAGCATTTGAAAGCACATCAAAGTGCAAGTAGATAAATAGGTACCTCTCCAGGTTATATCACTTTGCTCTCTATAGACTCTATATGCTTTGGTATGTGATATATTATTCCTTTTATATGCCAACTTCAGAGGTAAATGGGGAATCAGCCTCATGCTGATCTAAGAGGTTGATATGAATAGTTGAAGCAACAGGTTGAAGAAGGAATGGTGATAAAGGGAAAGTCTAGAAGTTGGCTAAATCATGCTTGGATAGAATTCATTCATTTTGTTCTCTTTCAGTATTTCTACTTTAAGTTCCAACAGTTTAAAAGAAGACATTTAAAAGGTTTAAAATTAGAAGTAAAATGCAAAGAGATTAAAATACGAGAACACTCACGTGCCTTGTGTAAACAAAAATATTTTAAGCAGGTGCCTAAATGAAAACAGTGAAGGTGTCTGTCTGATGTCAATAGGCAGGGATGTCTAGTAGGTTGAAATTGAAGCTAGAAAAGCAAATGGAGAACCCATCTGGCTCTATTTGCATTTCGAAAGACATAAAGCAACTATCTCATGGCCAAAGGGCAGTGAATTGTAGAAGTGGTTTGGCGGCACATGGAGAAGATTTCAAGAGCATTGCCGCACCCACATTGGTGCCCCAAGCTGTGGTTGCATATGGAAAATGACAGTTAGCAATTGTATAAAACCAAAGGCTTTTGAACCTCTTTGAGGAAGGGTGTTCAGCCCATTACCTGCCATAGTGGTTGTTTGTCAAATTTCATTCCTCCATTGATCATTACTCGTCTGTGTTTGCCTCGGGATGAAGACATGGCATGTAAAGCATGGGCCACAGCATAGACAGCATTGTAGATGTTGTAGCTATGGCTGGTCATGCTCATTTCAAAGAAAGGACCAGGAAGATTCTCCAGCTTCTCTTGTCCTGTGCAAATATCCCCCGTCACACTGCCAACCACTTGATTTGGAAACACACAGCCAAATGCCTGTTGCCAGAAGTCCAAAATGAAGCCATCTCCTTTTGGGTTGGAAGGGGTTTTGCTCTGGACAAATGGACGAAATCCTGGCGAATCATTTGAGTGTGTTGTGAATGAGAGAACCCCATAGAGTATTTCTGTATCCCAAGTCCGTTGATAAACAAAAGAAGTGAGCTCCACATGGGCTGTCATAATCCACACTTTACCTTTTGGCGTATTTGAACTTTGTTCCAGTTCTGATAGGTAAGGCAACCATCTAAAAAATGCCAGAACATATGACACTCCATAAAACAACACTACATTGGCTTTGCTATCATTTATTTTGTCATGTATTTTTGCCCCCAGTTTAAACATATCATTAATTTCAGTGACATAAGTAAATTTGTGACTTCTTTCTATGAAGGCGAAACAGATGCCACTCTGGGAAAATAGTGGAACCACAGTTTGCACAAATCTTTCTGCATTCTCATCATAGAAAGTAAGGATCCCAATCCATATCCACCTGAAATGCAGAAGCAAAGACAGGATCCCCTTATACTGGTGGGTTTCCTTGGGCACCATCTGGTAGAAGAAAAGGCCTGGGGTTTTATCATTCATCACTGGAGCAGGGCCATATATCAGCTAAACATAGTTGTGGTAGGAGGAGAAAGAAACAGAAGCAACAATAACTTTTAAATATTAAATTTGGGTATTACAAGCATCACTGCGGCAATTTCCATTTGGACCTTCCAATCCTTGCCATTTGGCCAGTGCATGCTATTTTTGCTAAGTCAAGTGATTCTTACGTGCCAATCATCTGTTATCATCCTCCATCATGGGCTCAGATCGTATATACAGTGGTACCTCAGGTTAAGAACTTAATCGTTCTTGAGGTCCGTTGTTAACCTGAAACTGTTCTTAACCTGAGGTACCATTTTAGCCAATGGGGCCTCTCGCTGCCACTGCCGCACAATTTCTGTACTCATCTTGAAGCAAAGTTCTTATCCCGAGCTACAATTTCTGGGTTAGCAGTGTCTGTAACCTGAAGCGTCTGCAACCCGAGGTCCCACTGTATCAGGAACTGGCTAGGCCAAAAGGTACACCAGAAGCAATAACTTATGTGCTAAAAATACTTTATTTCTTAGTTTGGATCTGCCATTAGCAGATTATTTGAAATGTGCACATTTTATTATCCAAATCTATCTGAATATGCGTAGTTTCCATGACACGTCAGAGAGATATATATCTCACCTGTGGAACCTTATAGATATCCAAGATTGTTGCCACATGAAGAGAAGTTTGGGAGTCCAGTCCCCCAATGATGGCTATCAAGTTTTTCTTGATGTCACAGATGTAGTTGGGGACAAATGTTTCCAGTGTGGATATGAGCAACATTGTGGCATGAGAGGTCCATTTGGCATTGAAATAGCTGTCATAGATGCGGAAGCCTAAAGTGACATTGGGCAAGAGCTGAGGGTTTTCGTTGATCTCCTTCACTGCAAATTGCAAGGCCAGGATGTGCTGGTAATTCTTTGGCACCACTCTAAAAGAGTTTCATTTTCCATCAGAAGGGCATGTAACACTTTGTAAATTTATCATAACTCTGTTCTTCATCATCCTCATTAGTATTATTCATTACTGTGTTCATTTAATTATTACTTCTTTTTTGCAGGGGAGGAAACTCTTGAACAGTTATCACTGCAAATGATCCTCCTCCTTGCCTACAAGGTTGAAAAGTGAAGAAGGGGGAAATTCTATGGGAGGGGAGCGCAGACTTTAAAATGTCCCCTTGTACATTTTTAATGCTGGCTTCATAATCTGTGTAGAAATTCTGTACTTATTTCACTCTCCTGGGCCCTGAAGCAGTACTGATGCAGATATTTCCACAACAATGTTACATGTCTTCATATGATACCTAAATATTTAATTCAATGGGGAAAGTGGCAACATTTCTTTCAAACTAGAGGAGACCCTCCTGACCACATTTCTTCCGCCTCACATCTCCTTCGACCCAAACAGTAGTTCTGCCTCTAGGACAAGGGTGGAGAACTGTGGCCCTCCAGATGCTGTTGTCCAACAATTTCCATTATTATTGATGGAACTGATGGAGTCCAACGACCACTGCAGGGCCACAGTTTAGTCACACTTCCTCTAAAACTGATCACTCCAGTGTCCAAAGAAGGAATTAAAATGCAGAAATGAAATTACCCAGGTCTTACTTTAGCTCTTCATGCAATGTTGGTAGGGGTTTTTCGATGAAGGCTATTGAAACGGAGATGATGATGCTATGAGAGGCTATGCCACCAATGATGAGGTCTCCTTCCTGATGATATTGATGAAGTGGAATGTATGGATCATGGACATGACATTTAACAATGGGAGATTTGCTTATTGCATGAGGAAGTAGAATCAGCAGCAAGAAGAACAATGCCACCATCTTTGGAACAATTTTTCCATACACACTAAAATTCCTCTAGCACTATTACAGCTTTTGAAACTGAAGTAGTTTAACTTGTTTGCCTTTTAGTCTGATGATAGGTATAAAATCCTGACTATGAAAACTGGGGGGGGGGGGGATAGAGATGGTGCTGATGGATCCTTGCTTGTTTCTGATTCCCACATCTAGCTGTGATTACTGGGGGTAATCGCTCTCTCTCTCTCTCTCTCTCTCTCTCTCTCTCTCTCTCTCTCTCCCCCCCCTTCTCCAACCTAGTATCCCTCAGATGTTTTGGGCTACAGTTCACAGCATTTAAAACAGGTGATGGGGTTGTGATCCAGAATAGTCCAAGGGCACCAGTCTTTTAAAGGCTAAATTATAGTACCTTTCACAGACTTTTTCATTTGTTTTGATAGTGTACTGTGCAAGTCCAGGAAATGACTTGACAAGTAGGAACATTAATTATAGTTCTTTTGATAATTAATGGGAAGATAGTCACTTGTGTTTCTTTAAAACAACAACAACAACACTTCATGAGATTTTGATTTACAATGATAAACAATCAGAAAAACCCCCACTGGAAATACAACCCTTTGGTCTCTTAGGGATGAAATGAACATATTTGATCATAGCACTAGCCTCTTGAAATTCTGACCTGGAAAGAAGAAAAGTACGGAGAGTTGGAGCCTTCGACTACTTACATTGCATTCAAAGTTCACATGAAAGAACAATGGCATTAGTTGGTGTCCTTGTCTTGTCCATTGCCACCAAGGATGCAGTCCTTGTCTTGTTAATGGATGGGGTGAAAGCACCAGCTTTTTTGCTGGAGAAACTAAAATGAGACATGGGAAATGTCTCTGCCAACACAGAAACGCATTTCTAATTTGTTGGCAGGGTCAATATTATCTCTTGTTATTCTTGCATCTACCTTTCCTTATCTCATTTTGTCGCTACTTTCTTCTCCAAAATGTAAAAAGTTGTGCCAGAAATAGGTTATTATATTTCCCCTTCCCTTCTTTGTGCTCTACACATGGGAATATAATTTAAGGGCAGACATACTTATTCTTGCATTCACCCCAATCTCTAAGTGGTTTGTGATTCCCGGTGCTTCAGGTGCTCACCCACACTTTTTTTAAAAAATAAATATTTTATTAAGTTTCCACAATAAAAGACAAAGAAAATACAAAATCACAAAAAAGACAATACAATACAAAAATACAAACATTAAACACATCAAAAGGAAAAAAAAGAGATAACAAAAAACAAAAATTCCCTCTTTCTTAATTTCTCATCTTCAATTAACTTATTTTCCGGACTTCCTCACATCTCCCGTTCTTATATCCCTTTTTAAAAAAATTAATTCAGCAAATTCATAACGTATTAATTTATCTGTTGTTAATCCAACCCCTGCAATTCATTTCAATGTCCTTAACATTCATAAATTTTACAATATTTCTGCAAATAAGTTTTAAATTTCTTCCAGTCTTCCTCCACCGTCTCCTCTCCCTGGTCTCGGATTCTGCCAGTCATTTCCACCATCTCCATGTAGTCCAGCTCACCCACTTTGTATCCTTTGGACTGAGGCACAGCAGAGATTCTGGCGTTTTTAGAATATATGGTTTATTTACGCATATAGATATATATATATATATGAATGAGATCTAAGCCTATGATGGAGGGGTTCACAGCATTAACACCCCTAAAGGGTCTCATTTTTCTCTTAGCTGTACCCTTGGATTAAAAAAGACATCAAACATTGCTCTATGACTCTTTCTGATTTATTTCTAGGTCACATTACTGCAAACTCCCAACTCTAAACCCAGGCTTGGTCTTTCCAACCAATTGAGGGAGGGGCCCCAACCATTTCCTGTCTCACATAGAGCCCCTTTCCCTTTGTTCTCCTAATGGCCCATCACCCAGGCAATCACCTCAACACAGGAAGGTAGCCTGGCTTATATTTTAACACTTGCTCAATCCTGGGGTTAGAAGGTTCTGACATGCAGCCTACTTCTCCTATCCAAGCCCAAATTCATAACAGTATATAAAATGATATAATGTTAAAAGCTAAATTGCAAGTCAGCAAGAAGAAGTAGAAACAGCAGAATATGGGTAATTCATGTATGATGAATGATTTTATACCATTAGAAAGAGTAATATTTGAAAGTAGCAGATCCCTGTATAAGAATTTGTTTCATTAGATGTTTCATAATGTGACTCCAAAGCTTTCCAAAAGAGATTCTGCTACCATGCATGAAGGTGTAAATTTGGAGTTCATTTGAGTCTCCTGACCTTCTACATCAAATAGATGCACTGCACTTCTCTTTCCCTATCTCTAACTTACTTGGGGTGTCTCTTCCTAATTGGTTCCCCAGATCTTTCTCTGTTTCTCATTGGTAACTTTGTGCTCAATTCCTTGTCATGCTGTTCTAGCTTGATCAGCAAATTTGATCAGCTAGTTTGGTCTTATACAATGAACCCACCCTTTCCTCATCTCGACAATGTGACAATGTGATGGATGGACACAAATTCCCAGCCTGTACACTGAAGAAAATAAATACTCTTGTGCTTTTTTTCAAGTCCTCCTTCTAATTAATAGATCCCTCTCATTCAGTTCTGGTCTCAACAAAATAATGTAGTCCAAATGTACCAATATGGAAGTGGGGGGAGGAGATTTCTGGCCATTCTATTTTCCATATATGCAGGAAGTGCTGGGAGATGAATGTACACATAATCTACCCCTGAACCTCTATAAACTTGCACATATGAGAAGTGGATCTGTTTTGTGAGTTAAGACACATGCTGCCCTGAAAATGTGCCCAAACAGTTCTAAACCCAGAAATTCACAACACAGACAATTTCAAAAGCTAACTTTTATTACAGTTGGGTGCCGGGAAATGAGGTTTCAGCCCCTATTTTATAATCAATGCAATGCAATACTTTCATGCGTGCATTTTAATTCTAATATTCTAATTCATTCCTACTCCTTAATCTCAGTATGAACCACTTCTGGGGAACCCCATGGGATCATTAGGAGGGGCCCCTCTTCTTGTCCATTGCCACCAAGGATGCAGCCAGCCCAGTGCTCCTTCTGAGTGCTATATTTTTTAGAAACTCAACATGAATGCCTTCCTTGTTTTCTTATAATGGCAATGGCACCCATGTGAGAGGTGCCAGAACTGAGTTTTGGTGAGTTCTGTCTGAAGAAAAGCCCAGCCTCTTCTCTCACTGTGGTAAGTTGGTATCGTTCTCTTTTGTGGTATGTTGATATCCTGCCAACTTACCACCAAGCCTAGGACATCAGCAACCAACCCACGAGGCCTGCATGCTGGTCTAAGTTATTATCAGTTGCAATTACATGTACAGGCGGTGACCATTTTGCATGCGTCCAATGGATGTGTGACTGCTGATGCACATGCCATTTTTGGACCCAGAAGGGGGTGGAATAGGGGTGGAACAGGTTTATGTGAGACTGCTGATTCGTGTAATGACAGCCTCCACACAAACGGAGAGTTGCTGGGCTGTACACATTTTTTATTTCACACCTAAAAAATGGAGATACTGCAACTTCTTCCTCCACCACCAGCTGAGAGCAGGAGGATTTAATTATGCCAGGTGCTTCTATCAAACACACAAGTTTGAAAATCCCAGCAGCACAGAAGCATTCATCCAGGCTCTGACTACAGAGAAGCAAGCAATCTGAAGATTCAAACAAGCAACACTAAGGATGTTTTGAAGCCAGCTGGCATTGGGCGGTGGGGGGGACGGACCCCAAAAGGCTTCCCATTCTCCCCTCCTTGCTCGTCCAATTCTCCAGCTTTATCTTTTGTTTTTCTTTTTTAATTTTTATTTACGTTTGGAGCATATTGTCAAGAAGCAGATATAATTGTTGGGCTAAAAACCAGTGATATCCTGCCAACCCAAAATGATTGGAATCTTAAATAACTACATTTTGGGTGCTTGGCATATTTCTCTCCCTTTAAATTAGTTGGTAATTTATTTAGCTCTTTCCCTTTCTTTAATGTGGTCATGGTAATTGTCTATCTCTGCTGCTAAGGGCAAATGGCTATAACAAGTTGCCCCATAAGTTATATTTAATGTATATAAACATTTTCCCCGACTTAAAGTGGTGTCATGAGTCTTCCTTGGTGCGGGTGTGATGGCAAAGCAATGTTACTCAGATTAACTGTCAGATTTACAGTTTTGAAGAAAGCAGGTGGGGAAAAAGATATGTGTTGAAACAATGCAAGTAGTGGAGATTTTCAGGTAATAGACATCTGCACAGACTACCTGATCTGGGGGTGCAATCTGGGGCCCTGAATTGGGCTGGCTGAGGGAAACAACTGCCCTGCCTTGCATCAATTTGGGCGTAGGCTAATATTTAACTGATGTTTTAAACATTCTAATTAAAGTTGGGAGCAGGCAGGGAAAGGAGAGACGCCATCTCCTTCCCACTTTCCAGCTGACAGCAGAGAAAGGTTAAATCCTGTGGGGTGGAGGCCTGAAAAGGATTCTGGGTGCTTCTTTTCAGGGATAAATAGAAATGGCTTTACTAGATATTATGGACAATGACACAGACATTTGATTTCTTCATTTTCTTCTTATTAGGTGATCCCTATTGTTCAGCTCAGGCCTCAGCAAAATAATGTAACATTTTGGGGGAAAGATGCAACCCAACAACCCACCACTGGAGGCTAAGATAGAGAAGATCTCCACAGCCACCATGTATTTCCCCTTTGTGCTCATGTAGGTAGGAACAAAGGATAACCAAACACTGCAAAAGACCAACATGCTGAAAGTGATGAACTTGGCTTCGTTGAAACTGTCAGGTAATTTCCGGGCAAGGAAAGACACAGTGAAACTGACCAAAGCTAGGAAGCCCATATAGCCCAAGACACAGTAAAAGAAGGTCACCGTCCCCTCATTGCACTCCAGTACAATTTCTCCAGCCACTGACTTCATGTCAAGATTAGGGAATGGAGGAGAGATCACCAGCCACAGAGTGCAGATGAGTGCTTGGAGAAGGGAGCAGGAAAGGACAATAGAGTTTGCCAGTCCTTTCCCCACCCACTTCCTCATTCTGGATCCTGGTTTTGTGGCCATGAAAGCCAGAACCACAGTGATGGTTTTTGCCAGCACACAAGAAACAGCCACTGAGAAGATGATGCCAAAAGCAGTTTGTCGAAGGAGACACGTCACGTTGTCAGGATATCCGATGAACAGTAATGCAGAAAGGAAGCAAAGCAAGAGGGAGATGAGCAGAGCGTAGGTGAGGTCCCGGTTGTTGGCTTTCACAATGGGAGTGTCCCTGTGCTTCACAAATATTTCCAGTACCAGTGCCGTAATGAAAGCAAAGGAAAGAGCAGAACAGGCTAAGCTGAGGCCCAGAGGTTCTTCAAAGGACAAGAAAGTCACATGCTTGGGAATACATATAGTCTTATTTGTGTTTGGATACTTTTCATCTTCACATTCATAGCAGTCGTTCATGTCTGAGAAAGAAAAAAAAATGGTTCTGAATCCCAAAAATATGACCAGCATGCAACTACTCTTCCTCTATTTTTTTCATTTCAACATTTGGACCAGTTTTTTTTAAAAAATGAAGTATGTTAATTTGAATATATAATAAAAGGACAAATAGTATGCCAAGGTGATGGTGTAATTAAATCCAGGAGTAAATTAAGACAGCATAAAGTGCACCAGATGCAAAATCCATTAAGGAGGAGGGCTGCCGCTGCTTGAGCTGGCTAAAGAATGTCAGAGAGTAAACAAGCTTTTTAAATAGGGTTACACCACCCTTTTCTTTAGCTTAATTTAAGCTGGATTTCCAGATCATGTGACCAAGCAGAATAGCCTTCATGCATTGTATTCTAAGGACACCCCCCACCCTGGTCTCAACCCTATATGATATTTCCAGCTGTTACAGAATGCTCAATATGGCTCATCTGAAAATGCACTTTGTACTAATCCTGTTCACCCTGGTGGAGCTTGCTATAGGATTCTTCCTTAATAATAGCATTCAACATCACAAATTATCACACACATACTTTCATTAGGTCCCTGTTCTGCTGGATTTCTAAATATTTCATAAGCTGTAAAAAGGAACCTTGGTGATTGCATAATTTTATATGCATGTTTTCGATTAGAGGCAAAAAGGTATAAATATAGACAGTAAATTTCTTACCCTCCTGGTCTGAAATCTTCCCTTCTGGACATGGGATGCATTCATAGCAGCAAAATGCTTCCCCCTCATTCATCTTCCTGCAAAAACCAGGGCGGCAGCTCTCAGTACATACAGAATTAGGCTGTGTCTAAAACACAAATGAAAGAGAGAGATGTATAAAATAAGTGGACTCAAAGAAAAGCTAACAAGGGAAGTTGAGCTCTTACCTCTTTTACTGAAATAGTTATACCTGCAGGCCATAGTTCTATCTAGGAATATAACAACCAGAGGTTATAGGGATTAGGCTTTTTTATGGGGCTTATGTAAAAGTCAATGTCACATCATTTTTCTTCCTCGTTAAAGCATAGTCATAAATTTGGGATACAGGCACAGATGTGTGGGGGCCCAAATATTTCAAGTACTATCTAGATTGGCCCTTTTGGCCCTTTGGGTGTAATTTGTATTTATATTGTTATATGCCACACCAGTCTCTGAGAAGTGAGAAAATATGGGGTGGTTTTCCCAGGAGTTTGATTTTCTTTTGAGGAAGGCCAGTGGAGAGCACAGTCTTTAGTATACATGGCTTTTATTAAACATTTAAATATATAGCTTTATTGTTCAGCAAGCTTCCCTTTATGTGTTCTCCTCTCACTGATGCAAGATCCCAGGATTGGAAAGGGAACCAGGGTTTCATCCAGACTGATCCTCCAAACTCATAACAATATATCCAGTACCATCAAAATCTATTTAGAATTCCCTTCTTCAAGTTGTCAATTTATACATTCACTATCAGTGAAACAAGAACCAGTATACAGGCTGTGCATTCAGCTTATAACATTAATTCATAGCTTGTGCTATCTTTCACCCAATTTTATGAAGACTGACCAATGTACAATGAAAATATTTTTGTATGTTATGTTCAAGTCTTCAAAGTCACAATGGCTAATTGTAACATCCTACCTGGTTAAACCAATGGTGCCATTTTATGGCTCCCTCATTGATGGTCAACGCTTGCTGTGGAGGAGCCAGGGAATCCACCCCTCCAACCTTCACTCTCTGAAAGGATTGGTTAGAGGAAAGAATCCAATTGGTAATATGAAATCCAGCTAGTATCTCCCCATTCTGGTCCAAGGAAATCTTATCCCCAGCGCTGTTGTTAAATGAGATACCCCTCAGAAAATGATGGAGCTGCATTGAAAGAGAAAGTATAGAAAAGGCTTCAATTCAGCAAAGGACAATCATGATTTTTACTATCATGGCACGTTTCCCAATATCCACCTTGGAGGAAAGCAGTTTTCTTTTCATATTTTTATTTTTATATATATATATATATAAGATGTAAGCAAAGATTTATTCACATTTTGAAGTTCATTTCAAATTAAAGATTTTAAGATCTCCAGAAGCAAATGCACACAGTCATAAAAACTTTTTTAACAAAAAGTAGGAGATCTGTTCATTTTGTTGTCTAAAATATGTAACCTTGCTCTCTATAGACTCTATATGCTATGCTATGTGATATATTATTCCATTTATATGCCAATTTCAGAGGTAAATGGGGAATCAGCCCCATGCTCATCTAAGAGGTTGGTATGAATAGTTGAAGCAACAGGTTGAAGAAGGAATAGTACATCAATACCCATTTGTCTAGGTAGGCATGCCGGAAAAAAACCATGTTTTAAACAGGTGCCTAAATGAATACAGTGAAGGTGTCTGTCTGATGTCAATAGGCAGGGAACTCCAGTAGGCTGAACTTGAACCTAGAAAACAGGTGGACGAGTTCCCATTTGGCTTTATATGCATTTCAAGAGAGATAAAGCAACCATCTCATGCCCAAAGGGTAGTGAATAGAGGAAGTGGTTTGGGGGCAGCTGGGGAAGATTTCAAGAGCATTGCTGCACCCACATTGTTGACCCCTGCTGTGGTTGCATAGGAAAGGTATAAAACCAAAGTTTGCAAATGTATAAAATCAAAAGCTTTTGAAACTCTTTCATCAAAGGTATTCAACCCATTACCTGCCACAGATGTTGATTCTGAAATTCCATTCCTTCCCTGATCATTACTGGTCTGTGTTTGCCTCGAGATGTAGACATGGCATGTAAAGCATGGGCCACAGCATAGACAGCATTGTAGATGTTGTAGCTGTGGCTGGTCATGCTCATTTCAAAGAAAGGACCAGGAAGATTCTCCAGCTTCTCTTGCCCAGTGCAAACATCCCCCTTCACACTGGTAACAACTCGATTTGGAAATACACAGCCAAATGCCTGTTGCCAGAAGTCCAAAATGAAGCCATCTCCTTTTGGGCTGGAAGGGGTTTTGCTCTTGACAAATTGACGAAATCCTGGTGGATCATTTGAGTGAGTTGTGAATGAGAGAGCCCCATGGAATATTTCTGTATCCCAAGTCCGTTGAAAGACAAAAGAAGTGAGCTCCACCTGGGCTGTCATAATCCACACTCTACCTTTTGGTGTATTTGAACTTTGTTCCAGTTCTGATAGGTAAGGCAACCATCTAAAAAGTGCCAGAGCATATGATTCTCCATAAGCCAACACCACATTGGCTTTGCTATCATTTATTTTGTCATGTATTTTTGCCCCCAGTTTTAACATATCATTAATTTCAGTGATATAAGTAGGTTTGTGACTTCTTTCTATGAAGGCGAAACAGATGCCACTCTGGGAAAAAAGGGGAAACACAGTTTGCACAAATCTTTCTGCATTCTCATCATAGAAAGTCAGGATCCCAATCCATATCCACCGGAAATGCAGAAGCAAAGACAGGATCCCCTTATACTGGTTGTCTTCCTTGGGCACCATCTGGTAGAAGAAAAGGCCTGGGGTTTTATAATTCATCACTGGAGCAGGGCCATATATGAGCTAAACATAGTTGTGGTAGGAGGAGAAAGAGACAGAAGCAACAATAACTTTTAAATATTAGATTTGTGTATTACAAGCACCACTGGGGCAATTTCCATTTGGGCCTTCCAGTCCTTGCCATTTGGACTGCCCATGCTATTTTTGTTTAACCAAGCAACACTCACCTGCCAGTCAGCTGTTATCATATATCAGGCATTGGCTACCAATAGAAGGGCCCATCTGATTATTTGACATGTGCACATTTATTAATCAAAATCTACCTGGATGTTCCCATAATTTGACACACACACACACACACACACACACACACACACACACACACACACACACATATATATCACCTGTGGAACCTTATAGATATCCAAGATTGTTGCCACATGAAGGGAAGTTTGGGAGTCCAGTCCCCCAATGATGGCTATCAGGTTTTTCTTGATGTCACAGATGTAGTTGGGGACAAATGTTTCCAGTGTGGATATGAGTAACATTGTCGCATGAGAGGTCCATTTGGCATTGAAATAGCTGTCATAGATGTGGAAGCCTAAAGTGACATTGGGTAAGATCTGAGGGTTTTCGTTGATCTCCTTCACTGCATATTCCAAAGCAAGGATGTGCTGGTAATTCTTAGGCACCACACTAAAAAGAGAGTTTTACAACTCAGTTCCACCTCATCCTCATTAGTATTATTTATTACTGCAATTATTTAACTTTTTTTTTTTTTTTTACAGGGGAGGAAACTCTTGAGCAGATATCACTACAAGAAATCCTCCTATTTGCTCATAAGGGATGTAGGGGAAAATTCTATGGGAGGGGAGTGCAGACTTTAAAATGTCCCTGATATACCGGTACATTTTACATTTCTCCCACATCACATCTCTTTTGACCCAAACAATAGTTCTGCCTCTAGGACAAGGGTGGAGAGATGTTGCTCTACTACAATGTCTATTATTATTGCTGGACATTGCTGGCTGGAACTGATGTAGTCCAACAACCAGTGCAGGCCCACAGTTTAGTCACCCTTCCTCTAAATCTCATCACTCCAGTGTCGAAATAAGCAATCAAAATGCAGAAATGAAATTATCCAGTTCTTACTTTAGCTCTTCCAGCAATGTTGGTGGGGGTTTTTCGGTGAAGGCTATTGAAATGGAGATGATGATGCTGTGAGAGGCTATGCCACCAATGATAAGGTCTCCTTCCCAGTGATACTGATGAAGTGGATTGTATGGATCATGGACATGGCATTTAACAATGGCAGGTTTGCATATTGCATGAGGAAGTAGAATCAGCAGCAAGACCATTAATGCCACCATCCTTGGTACAATTTCCCTCTATAAACTAAGAAACCCCTAGTACTGTTACAGCTTATGAGACTGAAGTAGTCTGACCTAGTTGGCCTTTTAGTCTGCTCATATATCTGAAATCCAGAATGTGAAAACTGGGGGAGGTGGGGGAGGGATAATGATGACACTGATGGATCTTTGCTGGTTTCTGATTCCCACCTCTAGCTGTGATTTATGGAGGTAATATATTTTTATTAGCCTCCTCCAACATTTTATCCCTCAGATGTTTTGGGCTACGATTCACCGCATTCTAAGCTGGCTGCAGGTGCTGGGGTTGTAATCCCAAACAGTCCAAGGGCACCAGTTTTTAAAAGCTCAATTATAGTACCTTTCACAGACTTTCTCATAAGCTTTGATAGTGTACTGTGCAATACCATGAGGTGCTTTGACAAGTGGGAACTTTAATTACAGTTCTTTTGATAATTAATGGGAAGATAGTCACTTGTGTGTCTTTCTTAACAGAAGTTTTTCTTTCCTCTTAGCTGCATGAGATTTTGACTTACAATGATAAACAACAAGAAAAAAACCCCACTAGAAATCATAGCACCAGCTTATTGAAATTCTGACATGGAAAGAAGAAACATAGGGAGAAGAGGAGCTTTCAGTTACTTACATTGCATTCAAAGTTCACATGAATGAACAACAATTGCATTAGTTGGTCTCCATGTCTTGCCAACAGATGGCACCAGCTTTTATGCAGGAGAAACTAAAATCAGACATGGGTAATGTCTCTGCCAGCACGAAAAGACATTTCTAGTTCATTGGCAGTGCTCAATATTACCTCTTTTTATTCTGGTGTCTCTTTTTTCTTAACTCATTTTGTCACTATTTTCTTTGTCAAAATGTAAACGTTGTGCCAGAAATAGGTTATTATATTTTCCCTTCCCTTTCTTTGTGCTTACAAATGGGAATATAATTTAAGGACAGATATATTTATTCTTGTACTCCACTCCAATCTCTAAGTGGTGTTAGATTCCCAGGTCTTCAGGCGCTCAGCCAGGCTTTGTGTTTCATTTTGGAATTAGGCACAGCAGAGACTGTGGCGTTTTTAGTATATATGGTTTATTTACACATACAGTGGTACCTCGGGTTACAGATGCTTCAGGTTACAGACGCTTCAGAGTACAGACTCCGCTAACCCATAAACAGTACCTCGGGTTAAGAACTTTGCTTCAGGATAAGAACAGAAATCGTGCAACAGCGGCGCAGCGGCAGCAGGAGGCCCCATTAGCTAAAGTGGTGCTTCAGGTTAAGAACAGTTTCAGGTTAAGAACGGACCTCCAGAACGAATTAAGTTTTAACCCAAGGTACCACTGTATATACGATCTGAGCCTACGATGGAGGGATTCACAGCATTAGCACCCCTTAAATGTCAAGTTTTTCTCATACTTGGAGCCTTTCCATTCAAACAGACATAAAACATTGCTCTTGGACTCTTTCTCCAGTTTGTTGCTTTATTTCTAGGTCACATCAGTTCAAACTCTCAACTATAAACCCAGGCTTTGGCCTTCCAACCATTTTTTGTCTCATATAGAGCCCCCTTTCCTTTATTCTCCTAACGGCCCATCACCCAGGCAATTACATCAACATAGGAAGGTAGCCTGGCTTTTTTGGGGGGGGTGTGTGTGTAAAATAATTTTTATTAATTTTCAGTTACAGAAATCCAGTATATGCCACATTATATCAATACGAAGTTCCTCTGCACATTTCACATTAACATTAAAAAACCCAAAAAGAAAATGTTTTTACCCCCTCCCCCTAAATCCCCAGACTTCCCTCCACCCCCTCTTCTGTTTCTTTAAATAAACGAAATCATCTTACATTCCAGATCCCTTTACCCAATTTCTACTAAACAATTAAACTTATGATATGCTGCACAGATATTTTAAACATTCAAACCACTTTATATATTACACATCCAGACATCCGCAGCGTGGGGAGCCCTGCAGGAGTTCCCCGCAGGGCACCCCACGCTGCAGATAGCAGCCTGCCGCCCGGCACGAGAGGCGCTCTGAAGCAGAGCGCCCCTCACGCCAGAGAGACATCCGCAGCGTGGGGAGCCCTGCAGGAGTTCCCCGCAGGGCACCCCACGCTGCAGATAGCAGCCTGCCGCCCGGCACGAGGGGCACCCTGAACCAGAGTGCCCCGCGCGCCGGACAGACATTCACAGGTGGGGAGCCCTGCAAGAGTTCCCCGCAGGGCTCCCCACGCTGCGGATAGCAGCCTGCCGCCCAGCACGAGGGGCGCCCTGAAGCAGAGCGCCCCTCACGCCAGAGAGACATCCGCAGCGTGGGGAGCCCTGCAGGAGTTCACTGCAGGGCTCCCCACACTGCGGATAGCAGTCTGCCGCCTGGCGCACGGGGCACCCTGAACCAGAGCGCCCCGCGCGCCGGGCAGACATCGGCCAGCCCCACAAGCTCGGGGGACAGCAGGGAGGCGCAGCGCCGCCATCCCACTGTTCCTCGACCTGGTTCGGCTTCCCCGACCTGGTTTTGGGGGGGAAATAAAGGGGGAAAAATTCCTTTATTCCCCCCCCCAAAAAAAACTAGGTGCGTCCTATGGGACAGAGAGTCCTATGGGACGAAAAATACGGTAAATCTCCTCTGGAAGGGGCTTCCTATTAGGGAAATTCCCAATTTCAGCCCTTCTTCTTTCCAAGTTTTTCTCTGTCTCCACAGTTGTGATTTCACCAAAATTTCTCTAGCTATTTCCGGCCTGTAGTCATATTTAAGGCTCCTCAAGAAGCTGCTACCAATTAGGGCCCTTTCCAATTTCAGCTCCTCTTGTCTTGACACTGGTGATTTTACCAATACTTCCTCAAATGCTTTCTGTGTATACTGCCCTTCAAATCCCCCTACTCTTTCCTTTCGGGTTTTCTTCATAACCATTAGGCTTTCCCCCTTTACAAACTTTTCCTCCTGTCTTTGCTCAAGAGTCTCCCCTGAGTTTATTCTTCTTGTTTCTGGTTCTTCCACTGTGTTATTATATTGATCCAATCTGGTAGTGATGGTCTCTGATATCTTAGCCATACTTTCCATAAATTCTCTTTTCCATTGATACAAAAATGCCATAGTCTCAGCGTCTGAGCTCATCTCTGCCCCCCGACCTTCCATTGTTTCCAGAACAGCCAGTTTCCCCTTTCACTTCTGATTAGGTCCAAGGACATTCAGTACAGTTTCCCAGTAAATACTGGGGAGATCCAGTATTTTTCCATGGAAAGCATATTAAAACCACTTGTCCACTTTCCAAAATGTCTCAGAGGGGTACAAAGTCAGGATACTTGCAAACTGCTCCTTAAAGTCTTAATTGAGTTTGTTGAGCCAACTACAAACTTCTTTGTTCTTTGATTCCCTCCAGCTTGGCTTATATTTTAACACATTCTGGATCCAGGGATTAGAAGGATCTGATATGCAGCCTACTTCCCTCTGTTCTTCCCCAAATTTGTAACAGTATACAAAATATTAAAAGCTAAAATACACAACAGCGAGAATAGGAACTAGCCCAGGCTCTTCTGTCATTTTGTTGGTATCCTGCCAACTTATGGTAATTGTCTTTCTCTGCTGCTAAGGGCAAATGGTTATGTTTTAACCAATGTTATATTTAATGAATATAACATTTCCTCCAATTTAAACTGGTGTTTTGAGTCTTCCTTGGTGTGGGTGTGACGGCAAAGCATTTTTACCCAGACTAACGGTCAGATTTACAGTTTTGAAGAAAGCAAGGGGGAGGGGGTAAAGGAGAGGCAGAGCAGGTCCTTCATAAACTTTATAGCACTTAGTGTTTATATTTTGTGACTGTTTTTATGTTCAGTTTTAAAGGATTTCTACAGACTAATCCTATGAAATCTCCCACTGGAATGATGCAGGGACGTACATTAACAGAGCTACACACAGAAAAATAAAACGGGATTAGACAGTGTAAAAGTGTTCATCTCTAGTGCAAATTAGTTGCGGGGAAGAGCATGAGAGTAGAAAAGTACAGTGACGAGGCCTAAGAACAACAAATGCAGAGTTCACAGTGAGCAGAGGAAAATATAAAGTAGATCTGGACTTGCTGGGGACTCAGTGCTTTGAAACAGTTCAGGTAGTGGAGATTTTCAGGCAATATATATGCTCAGTGGGCATCTGCACAGCCTACCTTATCTGGGGGTGAAATCTGGGGCCCAGGATTGCGCTGGCTGAGGGAACAACTGCCTTTCCTTTGCATCCATCCTGAGAACAATTTGGCAGCAGGGCTAATATTTAATTGGTGTTTTAAAAATTTGGGTTCAATCCTATGGGGTGGTAGCCTGAAAAGGATTCTGGGTGCTTCTTTTCAGGGATAAATACAAATTGCTCTTTTAGATATTACAGTGACATATATTTTGATTTCTTTAGCATTTTCTTCTTATTAGGTGATCCCTATTGTTCAGCTCAGGCCTCAGCAAAATAATGTAACATTTTGGGGAAAAGATGCAACCCACCAAGCCAGCACTGGAGGCTAAGATAGAGAAGATCTCCACAGCCACCATGTATTTCCCCTTTGTGCTCATGTAGGAAGGAACAAAGGATAACCAAACACTGCAAAAGACCAACATGCTGAAAGTGATGAACTTGGCTTCGTTGAAACTGTCAGGTAATTTCCGGGCAAGGAAAGCCACAGTGAAACTGACCATAGCAAGGAAGCCCATGTAGCCCAAGACACAGTAAAAGAAGGTCACTGTCCCCTCATTGCACTCCAGTACAATTTCTTCAGCCACTGACTTCATGTCAGCATTAGGGAATGGAGGAGAGATCACCAGCCATACAGTGCAAATGAGTGCTTGGATAAGGGAGCAGGAGAAAACAATAGAGTTTGCCAGTCCTTTCCCCACCCATTTCCTCATCCTGGATCCTGGTTTTGTGGCCATGAAAGCCAGAACCACAGTGATGGTTTTTGCCAGCACACAAGAAACAGCCACTGAGAAGATGATGCCAAAAGCAGTTTGTTGGAGGAGACACGTCACCTTGTCAGGATATCCGATGAACAGTAATGCAGAAAGGAAGCAAAGCAAGAGGGAGATGAGCAGAGCGTAGGTGAGGTCCCGGTTGTTGGCTTTCACAACGGGAGTGTCCCTGTGCTTCACAAATATTTCTAGTACCAGTGCTGTAATGAAAGCAAAGGAAAGAGCAGAACAGGCTAAGCTGAGGCCCAGAGGTTCTTCAAAGGACAAGAAAGTTGCACGCTTGGGAATACATATATTCTTATCTTTGTTTGGATACTTTTCATCTTCACATTCATAGCAGTCATTCATGTCTGAGAAAGAAAAGCATGGTTCTTAATCTGAAAAATATGACCAACATGCCACTACTTGTAAATACGTAATTAAGATGATTTAAAAAGCATACAAGGAGTTCTGAACAATGGAGATTCAAAATGATGGAACCATGCTCTTCTCACCTATTGGATGTAAAATTCTGATTGGGTCAAAATGCAAGGCCACAGAGACACTTCACGTTCTCTGGCTAGAAGCCAATTCAAATTAACCTGTCACTGTTCTGGTTGCTCACATTTACTTACTCCTTTATTAAGTAGTGAATGTGTATTTCAGACTTTGCAAATTTCTACATTAGATGACCTAATCAATACCTTTCAACTGTTTTCTGCATTTTGGTTTTTCAGACATTATGACACAATTCTCTGAAGTTTAAGGGTATCTAAATACATAGTTAAATAGGTTACCAGAAAGTAAATGCACATTCCAATATTACTTGTGTTATCTATCTATCTATCATGTATCATCTATCTATCTATCTAAAAATATTTTGAGAAAAATTGCAGGATTAAGTTTATAATAAATAAATGAATTATGGGCTAAAATTTGTGAAAGTAACAAGGATTAGAAACAGATCCAACCATCTCTAGCCAAAGTATCAAAACAGATTTCAAGGACTGCTGTAGAAGAAAACACCACAATTATGGAGCAATACTGTGCCAAGATGATGGCGCAATTGAAGCCAAGCATAAAATAAGCCGGCATAAAGTACACCAGATCCAAAATGCATTCTGAAGCAGGGATGCCACTGGCTGAGCTAGCTAAAGTCTGTAGGAGAGAAAACAAGCTTTTAAAAATAGGGTTACACCACCCTTTTCATTGACTTAATTTAGACTGTGTTTCCAGATCATGTGACCAAGCTGAATCATGGGCTTCATGTATCCTAAGTACACCCCCCTCCCGTTTCACCGCTGTAATATTCCCCTTTCAATGCTTACACCAGTTTAAGAAGCATATCACTCAGCTCAGCCTGCATAAGGGAGGTATAATAACATATTTCCAGCTGTTACAGAAACCACCTGGCTCATCTGAAAATCCACTGTACACTAATTCCCTTCAACCTCATTGAGCTTACTATAGGATTCTTTCTTATTAATAGCATTGAACATCCACCATCACAAATTATCCCCCCCACACATACTTTCATTAGGTCCCTCTTCAGCTAGATTTCTCAATATTTTATAAGCTGTAAAAAGGAACCTTGGTGAATGTATGGCTTTCAATGCATGTTCTTGATTAGAGGCGACAAGCTATAAATATATGCAGTAAATTTCTTACCCTCTTTGTCTGAAATCTTTCCTTCTGGACATGGGATGCAATTGTAGCAGCAAAATGCTTCCCCCTCCTTCACCTTCCTACAAAAACCAGCGTGGCAGCTCTCACTACATACAGAGTCAGGCTGTGTCTATTACACAAATAAATATATATATATAATAAGTGGACTCAAAGAAAAACTAAAAGGAGAGGTGAAGCTCTTTCTTAAAACAGATTCAGAGAAGAACAACAACATTCATTTCAGCAATTCATTTAATAGGTTGTTTCAGTTCCATTTGGACTCATTTTCTGACATTTCCCATTGAATTACTGAAATAAATGAACTTTTCCACAATTTTCCGAGTTTTACCTGTATACCGCTGAGGCTTACTTTGCATTAAGCAACACCACCACAACCCCTTAATGTCACTGTGGCAGAAAGAAGTGTTCATACCTAATCGGTATGAACTTTTCCACAATATTCTAATTTTCTGAGTTTCACCTGTACACTTGCTATTCTAAAATCTTGAATCATGGCCTGCATAAACTGCCTTCTTGAGTCTACAATGTGTCAAAGCTTTATATGATTTTTGTAAAAGGAGCCACAGTTTAGAAAGTGCTGAAAAATGGCATATGTACCCTTTTTTACTGAAATATTTATACCTGCAAGCCATAGGTCTGTTTTCTAATTTTGGTGAAAATCACTGATGCCATTTATTCAGGCTTCTCAAGAATGAGACACTTTCATTGGCTGACAAAGGTCAGAGTGGTTGAAACATGACTAATGCTTTACTTTTTAAAATAATTTTTATTTATGAATTCTGAAAAAGGAACAATTCAACTACATGATTAAAGAATATGGGAGCTAGAAGCAACCCTTTATTGTTTATCTTAATAGAATTCTATTTTTAAAAATATCTTGCTAATTAAACAAAATATTCTGTTTCAACCGTCAGCCCATGTGGTTTGACCCAATGTGTTTTTGTGCAATCTGCATTATATAATCCTACATCCTTGCCTTGGGTCTTTTAGCAAAGCCACAATAGAGAGCCACTGCTCTATATCCAGTAAGTGATGGCAGTTAACGCTCCACTGAGCTATTCAATTGTGGGCTTAATATCTGTATCAAAGGGGGAGCATTCAGATGCCATGGAAAATGATTCTTAGTAACTGCGAGGGGGTTACCAAGGTACAGAAATGGGTAAGGATTTCCTTGTTGATATTGTACAGAATATTTTAAACACCAAAGACCTTGCTTTGTTCTTTAGTTCTGTCTAGGAATATAACAACCAAAGGTTATAGGGATTGGGCTTCTGTTATGTGGCTTATGTAAAAGTTAATATCACAAGTATTTCAGGTACTATCTAGGTTGGCCCATTGGGTGCAAATTCAGATTGTATTGTTATATGCCACACCTGTCTTCAGAAGTGAGAAAATATGTGGTGGTTTACCCAGGGGTTTGATTTCCTTTTAATGAAGGTTAGTGGAGACCACAGAGTCTTTAGTATATATGGCTTTATTTAAACTAGTTCAGCAAGCTTCCCTTTGTGCGTTCTCCCCTCACTGATGAAGGTTCCAAGGATCGGAAGGGAAACCTGGGTTTCATCCAGACCGATCATGCAAACACATAACAATATATTCAACATCATCAAAATCTTTTTAGAATTCACTTCTTCAAGGTGTCATTCAATATATTTATTTCAGTGTAACAGGAAATGAGTAAGGAGGCTATGCATTTAGCTTATAACATTAATTCAAAGCTTGTGCCAACTATAATCCAATTTTATAAAGACTGAACAATGTACAATGAAATTATCTTTGTATGTTATGTTAAAGTGTTCGCATTAACAAATGGGTGATGTTCGCATCCTACCTGGTTAAACCAAAGGTGCCATTTTATGGCTCCCTCATTGATGGTCAACGCTTGCTGTGGAGGAGCCAGGGAATCCACCCCTCCAACCTTCACTCTCCGAAAGGATTGGTTGGAGGAAACAATCCAATTGGTAATATCAAATCCAGCTAGTATCTCCCCATTCTGGTCCAAGGAAATCTTATCCCCAGCGCTGTTGTTAAATGAGATACCCCTCAGAAAATGATGGAGCTGCATAGAAAGAATAGATACTCCAACTTTAGAGGTCAATGGGGAATCAGCCCCATGCTCATTGAAGAGGTTGGTATGAATAGTTGAAGCAACAGGTTGAAGAAGGAATGATGATAAAAGCAAAGTATGGAAGATGGCTATGTCATGCTTGGATAGAATTCATTTTCTTTTGTTCTCTTTCATTATTTCTACTTTAAATTCAATTAGCTTAAAAGAAGAAATTTAAAAGATTTAAAATAATACAAATTAGCGGTAAAATGAAAAGATTAAATAATGTAAAAACCCAGTAACTGGTCAGGTTTGCCTGAGGAAAAATGTTTGAAGCAGGTGCCTAAATGAATACAGTGAAGATGTCTGTCTAATGTCAATAGGCAGGGCAATCCAGTAGGCTGAATATGAACCTAGAAAAGCATGTAGAGAAGTTCCCATTTGTCACTATGTGCATTTCAAGAGAGATAAAGCAACTATATCATGGCCAAAGGGCAGTGAATTGAAGAATTACCTTTGGGGGCACCTGGGGAAGATTTCAAGACCATTGCTGCACCCACATTGCTGACCCCTGCTGTGGTTCCATAGGAAAATGACTATTACCAAAGGGATAAAATGAAAGGCTTTTGAACCTCTTTGAGGAAGGGTGTGCAGCTCAGTACCTGCCACAGCGGTTTTTTGTGAAGCTTCATTCCTCCCCTGATCATTACTGGTCTGTGTTTGCCTCGGGATGTAGACATGGCATGTAAAGCATGGGCCACAGCATAGATAGCATTATAGATGTTGTAGCTGTGGCTGGTCATGCTCATTTCAAAGAAAGGACCAGGAAGATTCTCCAGCTTCTCTTGCCCAGTGCAAATATCCCCCTTCACACTGCCAACCACTCGATTTGGAAATACACAGCCAAATGCCTGTTGCCAGAAGTCCAAAATGAAGCCATCACCGTTTGGGCTGGAAGGCTTTTTGCTCTCGACAAATTGATGAAATCCTGGTGGCTCATTTGAGTGTGTTGTGAATGAGAGAACCCCATGGAGTATTTCTGTATCCCAAGTCCGTTGATAGACAAAAGAATTGAGCTCCACCTGGGCTGTCATGATCCACACTTTACCTTTTGGTTTATTTGAACTTTGTTCCAGTTCTGATAAGTAAGGCAACCATCTAAAACGTGCCAGAGTATATGATGGTCCATAAACCAAAACTACATTGGCTTTGCTATCATTTATTTTGTCATGTATTTTTGCACCTATTTTCAACATATCGTAAATTTCTGTAATATAAGTAAATTTGTGATTTCTTTCGATGAAGGCAAAACAAATGCCACTCTGGGAAAAAAGTGGAACCACAGTTTGCACAAATCTTTCTGCATTCTCATCATAGAAAGTAAAAATCCCAATCCATATCCACCTAAAATGCAGAAGCAAAGACAGGATCCCACTATACTGGTGGTCTTCCTTGGGCACCATCTGGTAGAAGAAAAGGCCTGGGGTTTTATCATTCATCACTGGAGCAGGGCCATATATGAGCTAAACATAGTTGTGGTTGGAGGAGAAAGAGACAGAAGCAACAATAACTTTTAAATATTAGATTTATGTATTTCTGGCAACATTGGAACAATTTCCAATTGGGCCTTCCATACCCTCACTATTTGGGCTGCCCATGCTATTTTTGTTTAACCAAGCAACACTCACCTGCCACTCAGCTGTTATCATATATCAGGCATTGGCTAGGTCCAAAGGGACATCTGAAGCAATAACTTAAGTGTTTTCAATACTTTACCTGTTGCTTGGATCTGTCATTAGCAAGGCTGACCTCATTATTTGAAATGTGCACATTTTATTATACAAATCTATCAGGATGTGCCTAGTTTCCATGACATGTCAGAAAGATACATATCTCACCTGCGGAACCTTATAGATATCCAAGATTGTTGCCACATGAAGAGAAGTTTGGGAGTCCAGTCCCCCAATAATGGCTATCATGTTTTTCTTGAAATCACAGATGTAGTTGGGGACAAATGTTTCCAGTGTGGATATGAGTAACATTGTGGCATGAGAGGTCAATTTGGCATTGAAATAGCTGTCATAGATGTGGAAGCCTAAAGTGACATTGGGTAAGAGCTGAGGGTTTTCGTTGATCTCCTTCACTGCAAATTCTAAAGCCAGGATGTGCTGGTAATTCTTAGGCACCACTCTAAAAAGAAAGTTTCATTTTCTATCACAAGGCCATGTAACACTTTCTAAATTTATCACAACTAATTTCTGCATCTTCCTCCTTAGTATTATTTATTACTGCCATTATGTAAGTTTTTTTGCATGTGAGGAAACTCTTGAGCAGTTATCACTACAAGTGATCCTCCTCCTTGCCTACAATGGTAGAAAAGGAATACAGGGGGGAAATTCTATGGGAGGGATCACAGATTTTAAAATGTCCCTGATGTACATTTTTAATGCAGGCTTCATAATCTGTGTAGAAGTTCTTCCCTTATTTCTTTATCTTGGGGCCCTGAGGCAAAATTGATGCAGTTATTTCCACAACAATATTACATATCTTTATATGATATCTGAATGTTTAATTCAGTGGGGAACGTGGAAACATTTTTAAAGAAAAACTAGTGGAGATCCTCCTGACCACATTTCTCCCACATCACATCTCTTTCGACCCAAACAGTAGTTTTGCCTCTAGGTCAAGGGTGGAGAACAGTGGCCCTCCAGATGTTGTTGTACTACTATGTCCATTATTATTGATAGAACTAATGGAGTGCAACAACCACTGAAGGCCACAGTTTAGCCACTCTTCTTCTAAAACTGATCGCTCCATTGTCCAAAGAAGGAATCAAAATGCAGAAGAGAAATTATCCAGGTCTTACTGTAGCTCTTCCCTCAATGTTGGTGGGGGTTTTCCGGTGAAGGCTATTGAAGTAGAGAGGATGATGCTGTGAGAGGCTATGCCACCAATGATGAGGTCTCCTTCCCGATGATACTGATGAAGTGGAGTGTGTGGATCTTGGATGTGGCATTTAACCATGAGAGGTTTGCATATTGCATTAGGAAGTGTAACCAGCAAGAAAACCAATAATGCCACCATCCTAGGCATATTTTCCCCCTATGCACTAAGATAACCCTAATACTCTTACAGCTTTTAAGACTGAAGTAGTTGTCCTTTTAGTCTGATCATATTTCTGAAACCCAGAGTGTGAAAACAGGGTGGGTGGGGAATAGTGATGACACTGATGGATCCTTGCTGGTTTCTGATTCCTAAGTCCAGCTGTGATAGCTGGAGGTAATATATTTTTATCAGGTTCTCCAACCTTATATCCTTCAGATATTTTGAACTATATTTCACGGCATTCAAAACAGGCTGCAGGTGTTAGGGTTGTGATCCAAAACAGTCCAAGGGCACCAGACTTTGAAAGATTCAATTATGGTACCTTTCACAGACTTTCTCATTAGCTTCAAAAGTGTACTGTGCAAATCCATCAGGTGGTTTGACAAGAGGGAACATTAATTACAGTTCTTTTGATAATTAAAGGGAAGATAGTCACTTGTGTATCTTTCTTTACAGTTTTTATTTCCTTTTTGCTGCATAATATTTTGAACAAGAAGGAAAAAAAAATCTGGAAACACAACCCAACAGCGGGAGGAAATGAAAATGTTTGATCATAACACTGGCCTCTTGAAATTCTGACCTGGAAAGAAGAAACCAATGGAGTGGGGGGGGCCTTACACTACTTACATTGCATTCAAAGTTCACAGAAAGAAGAGCAATCACATTAGTTGGTCAACTTGTCTTGCCAATAGATGGGAGAAAGGCACCAGCTTTTGTGCTGGAGTAAATAAAATGAAGCATGAATAATGTCTTCTCCAACATGGAACAAATTTTTAATTCGTTGGCACTGCTCAATTTTACCTCTTGTTATTCTTGTATCTCCCGTCCCTTCTCTCCTTTTGTCACTTTTTTCTTTGTCAAAATTTAAACAGTTGTGCCACAAATACATTATTATTTTCCCCTTTCCCTTTCTGTGTGCTTTACAGGTAGGAATATAATTTAAGGGCAGACATACTGATTCTTGCCCAGCACCGCAGTCTCTAAGTGGTGTTAGATTCCTGGGTCTTGAGGCGCTCGGCCAGGCTTTGTGTTTCCTTTTGGAATAAGGCACAGCAGAAAGTTTGGCATTTTTAGGATATATGGCATATTTACACATTATATATGTCCTGAGCCTATGATGTGGGGTGAGGTGGTGGTGGTTCACAGCATTAACACCCCTAAAGTCTTTAGCTCCCCTCCCTTAGCAGTAGCCTTGGATTCAAACAGACATTCAAACATTGCTTTCTGACTCTTTCTCCAGCTTGCTGCTTTATTTCTAGGTTGAATTAGTGCAAACTTTCAACACTGTTTCACCTTCCAACCAATTGAGGGAAGGGCCCCAACCATTTTGTGTCTCACATATAGCCGCCTTTCCCTTGTTCTCCTAATGGCTTATCACCCAAGCAATCACCTCAACACAGAAATGTAGCCTAGCTTATATTTTAACACTTGCTGAATCCAGGGGTTAGAAGGATCTGACATACAGCTTACTTTCCCCTGTCCCAGCCCAAATTCATAACAATATATAAAATGATGTAATATTGAATGGTAGAATATAAAACAACAAGAACATGAAATAGCGGACTATGAGCTATATATGTACAATGAATGATTGCATACCATTAGAAAGAGTAATATTTGAAGGTAGCAGATCCCTGTATAAGAATTTTGTTTCATTAAATGTATCATAATGTGACCCCAAAGCTCTCCAAGAGGGATCCTATTACCATGCATGAAGGTGTAAATGTGGAGTTCATTGGAATCTCCTGACCTTCTGCATCTACAGTGAAAGACGGAAGCATTTATCCAGACTCGGACTACAGAGAGGCAACCAACCTGAAGATTAAAACAAGCAACAGCAAGAATGAAGCCATCTGGCATTGTGGGGGTGGTGAGGCAACCCTAAAAATCTTACCATTCTCCCTTCCTTCCTTGTGCAATTCTCCAGCTTTATCTTTTGTTTCTTCTCTTTTTATTTTTATCTGCTTTTGGAGCAAGGTGCCAAGACGTAGAGATCATTATTGGACTAAAAACCAGAGGAATCCAGCCCAACCCAAAATGATTTCAATCTCAAATAACTACGTTTTGAGTGTTTGACAAATTTATTTCGCTTTAAATTGGCTGGGAATTTATTTAGCACTTTCCCTTTCTTTGATGTGGTCATGGTATTTGTTTATCTTGGCTGCTAAGGGCAAACTGTTATAATAAGGTTTCTTTAATGTTATTTATAATGAATACAACCTTTCCCCAAACTTAAAGTGGTGTCCTGAGTCTTCCGTGGTGTGGATGTCTTTGCAAAACATTTTTACCCAGATTATCTGTCATATTTAAAGAATTGAAGAAAGCAAGGGGGGGGAGAGACAGAAGATGTCCTTCATAAACCTTTTAGTACTCAGTGCTTATATATATATTGTGACTGTTTTTATGTTCAGTTTTTAAAGGATTTCCACAGTCTTATCTTTAAAAACCTCCTTTAGAGTGGGGCAGGATGTATATTAACGCAGCTCTTGAAGAAAAATAATATTGGATTAGACAGGGTAAAAATTAAAGATTGGATTAATCTGGAAAATACCAATTTGCTGGACCTAGAGGTGTTCGACAATAGGTTCAGCTGGCATGCCTATTTATGGCAAAATAAAGAAAAGGTACATAAAGGATTTTCAAATCATATTATAAGAGGGCCCCTATACGAAGTGTGGGAGAGGAATAAAAAACCCCTAGAATGGAAAACACCCTGGTGGTTATTGCCAATGGACATTCTAATAATAATAATAAAAAATATGGAGGGAGAAAGGCTAACATATGAAGACCTACTGATAAGATCAGAAAGTGGATTGAAGATGAGAACGTATGAGGAGGTGAAAGATAAATTAACTGGCTGGCTACAATTCCATCAAATAAATGCAGTATGGATAGATGATAAAAAAGTAGGGATGAACGAAAAGAAATCCAAATTTCAGATAGAGATAATTGAAGGTAAATCCAAATTATTATCCAAGCCGCTAAGCCGCTTATCAGCTGATCCGATCAGCAGATAAGCCGCTAAAAGCCACTAAAAGCCGCTAATCCGCTAATCCTTCAATGGGCTTGCTTCGCAAGATGAAAAAACCGCTAGACGAAGAGAATCATAGAACGGATTCTTTTCGTCTTGCGAGGCACCACTGTAGCTGAATATGGGAGATTGAGGAGGTTTCTGGGTGCTTCTTTTCCAGGATACATACAAATCTCTGAACTAGATATTATAGCCAATGACACAGACCTTTGATTTCTTCATCATTTTCTTCTTAATAGGTGTTCCCTATTGTTCAGCTCAGGCCTCAGCAAAATAATGTAACATTTTGGGCAAAAGATGCAACCCAACAACCCACCACTGGAGGCTAAGATAGAGAAGATCTCTACAGCCACCATGTATTTCCCCTTTGTGCTCATGTAGGAAGGAACAAAGGATAACCAAACACTGCAAAAGACGAACATGCTGAAAGTGATGAACTTGGCTTCGTTGAAACTGTCAGGTAATTTCCGGGCAAGGAAAGCCACAGTGAAACTGATAAACGCTAGGACGCCCATGTAGCCCAAGACACAGTAAAAGAAGGTCACCGTCCCCTCATTGCACTCCAGTACAATTTCTTCAGCCACTGACTTCATGTCAAGATTAGGGAATGGAGGAGAGATCACCAGCCATACAGTGCAGATGAGTGCTTGGATAAGGGAGCAGGAAAGGACAATAGTGATTGCCAGTCCCTTCCCCACCCACTTCCTCATCCGGGATCCTGGTTTTGTGGCCATGAAAGCCAGAACCACAGTGATGGTTTTTGCCAGCACACAAGAAACAGCCACTGAGAAGATGATGCCAAAAGCAGTTTGTCGGAGGAGACATGTCACCTTGTCAGGATATCCGATGAACAGTAATGCAGAAAGGAAGCAAAGCAAGAGGGAGATGAGCAGAGCGTAGGTGAGGTCCCGGTTGTTGGCTTTCACAATGGGAGTGTCCCTGTGCTTCACAAATATTTCTAATACCAGTGCTGCAATGAAAGCAAAGGAAAGAGCAGAACAGGCTAAGCTGAGGCCCAGAGGTTCTTCAAAGGACAAGAAGGTTGTATGCTTAGGAATACATATAGTCTTATTTTTGCTTGGATAGTTTTCATCTTCACATTTGTAGCACTCATTCATGTCTGAGAAAGAAAAGCATGGTTCTTAATCTGAAAAATATGAGCAACAATCCACTGCTTGTAAATACATAATTAAAATGATTAAAAAAGGATATAAGGAGTTCTGAACAATGGAAATTGAAAATGATGGAACCTTGTCCTTCTCACATATTGGATGTAAAATACTGATTGAGGCAAAATGCAAGGCCACAGAGACACTTCCTGTTCTCTGGCTAGAAGCCAACTCAAATTAAGCTGTCACAGATCTAGTTGCTAACACTTAGTTACTCCTTAATTCAGGAGTACAGTGGTACCTCTGGTTGCGAATGGGATCCGTTCCACAGGCCCGTTTGCAACATGAAAAGAGCACAACCCGCAGCAGCACGTCTGCACATGCACGGCTCGGTAGAAGCACACGCTTCTGCGCATGTGTGAGTGGCGTATTTGGAAGTAACCCTGAACATAACATGAAGCAGACGTAACCAGAGGTACCACTGTATTTGTGTAATTCAGTCTTTGCAAATTTCAACATTTGAAAACTTAATCAACACCTTTCAATTAGTTCCTGGATTTAAGTATTTCACACTTCTCCAAACATTACGGCACAATTTTCTGAAGTATAAGGGCATAAAAATACATGTTTAAATATGTTACCAGAAAATAAACACAGATTCAAATATTTGTAAGAAAAAATATATATTCCTACAGACATTTTGAGAGAAAATGCAGGAATAAGTATATAATTAAAAAAATTAATTATGGGCAAAAATATGTGAAAGTAACAAAAACTAGAAACAGATTCAGCCATCTGTAGCCAAAGTGTCAAAACTGATTTCAAGGTCTGCTGTAGAGGAAGATATCACATTTAGGTTGCCATACTATGCCAAGATGATGACATAATGCAAGCCGGGCATAAATTATGACGGCATAAAGTACAGCAGATCTAAAATCCATTCTGAAGCAGGGATGCCACTTCAGAAGGCTATCAGAGAGA
>NC_138751.1:13333255-13358242 GCF_965113315.1 Podarcis vaucheri
TGATAAGAGGAGAAAGAGACAGAAGCAACAATAACTTTTAGATATTCGATTTGTGTATTATAAGCCTCACTGGGGCGATTTCCACTTTGGGATTTCATTCCTTTATTTTTGGCTGCTCATGCTATTTTGTTAAGACAAACTACACTCAGATGCCAATCAGTTCTTATCATATATCAGGAAATGAAAAGGCCAAAAGGGATATCTGAAGCAAAAACATATGTGCTACCTAGACTTTATTTCTTAGCTTGGATCTGTCATTAGCATGGCCCACCTGATTATATGAAATCTCCACATTTATTTACCCAAATCTCTCCATTACATGTCAATCTCTCTCTCACCTGTGGAACTTTATAGATATCCAAGATTGTTGCCACATGAAGAGAAGTTTGGGAGTCCAGTCCCCCAATGATGGCTATCAAGTTGTTCTTGATGTCACAGATGTAGTTGGGGACAAATGTTTCCAGTGTGGATATGAGTAACATTGTGGCATGAGAGGTCCATTTGGCATTGAAATAGCTGTCATAGATGCGGAAGCCTAAAGTGACATTGGGTAAGAGCTGAGAGTTTTCGTTGATCTCCTTCACTGCAAACTGCAAGGCCAGGATGTGCTGGTAGTTCTTAGGTACCACACTAAAAAGAGAGTTTCATTTTCTATCAGAAGGGCTTGTAACACTTTGTAAATTTATCGCTGCTTAGTTCTACGTCATCCTCATTAGTAGTATTTATTACTGTAATTATTTAAGGTTTTTTATTTTTGCAGGGGAGGAAGCTCTTGAACATGAATCAGTACAAGTGATCCTCTGCCTTGCCTACAATGGTAGAAAAGGAATATAGGGGGAAATTCTATGGGAGGGGATCACAGATTTTAAAATGTCCCTGATGTACATTTTAAATGCTGGCTTTATCATCTGTGTAGATGTTCTGTCCTTATTTCTTTCTCTCGGGGCCCTGAAGTAAAAGTGATGCAGTTATTTCCACAAGAATATTACATGTCTTCATACGATACCTGAATGTTTGATTTAGTGTGGAAAGTGGAAACAATTTCTAGTGGAGATCCTCCAGACTTCATTTCTCCCACATCACATATATTTCTACCTAAATAGTTCTGCCTCTAGGACAAGGGTGGAGAACTGTGCCCCTCCAGATGTTGCTGTCCAACAATGTCCATTATTATTAATGCAACTGATGGAGTCGAGCAACCACTGCACACCCACAGTTTATCCACCCTTCCTCTAAAATTAATCTCTGCAGTATGCAAAGAAGGAATCAAAATGTAGAAGTGAAACTATCCAGTTCCAGCAATGTTGGTGGGGGGTTTTCGGTGAAGGCTATTGCAATGGAGACGATGATGCTGTGAGAGGCTATGCCACCAAGGATGAGGTCTCCTTCCTGGTGATACTGATGAAGTGGAGCGTATGGATCATGGATGTGGCATTTAACAATGGGAGGTTTGCATATTGCGTGAGGAAGTAGAATCAGCAGCAAGACCAATAATGCCACCATCCTTGGTACAATTTCCCCCTATACACTAAGATGTATAGTGTACAACTATTACAGCTTTTGTGACTGAAGTAGTCTGACTTGATTGACCTTTTAGTCTGCTCATATGAAAACTGATGAAAAAAATAGTTATGATACTGATGGATCCTTGAAGGTTTCTGATTCCTAAGCCTAGCTGAGATTGCTGGAGGTAGTATATTTTTGTAAGGATTCTTCAGATGTTTTGCACCACAAGTCACAACATTCAAACCGGGCTGCAGGTGATGGGGTTGTAAACCAAAACAGTTCAAAGGCACCAGACTTTGAAAGGCTCAGTTATAATACCTTTCACAGTCTTTATCATTAGCTTGGATAGTGTACTTTGCAAGTCCATGAGGTGCTTTGACACAAGGGAACATTAATTATAGTTCTTTGGATAATTAAAGGGAAGACAGACACTTTTGTGTTTTTCTGAACAGAAGTTTTCATTTCCTCTTAGCTGCATATGCTTTTGGCTTACAGTAGTAAACAAGATGGAAAAATACTGAAAATACAACCCTTTGGTCTGAAGAGAGGGAGGAAATGAATATGTCTGATGATAGCACTGACCTCTTAAAATTCTGACCTGTAAAGTTATAATATTAATAAAAGTTATAAATGTTACAATATTTTATGACCTGAGCCTACGGTGGAGGTGTTCACAGCATGAATACCCTTAAAGGTCTAGTTTTTCTCATAGCTGTAGCCTTGGATTCAAACAGAAATCAAACATTTCTGTTTTAAAATAAAATAAAAGAAAGCTTGCTGCTTTCTAGGTCACATCACTGCAAACTCTCAACTCTAAACCCAGGCTTTGTCCTTCCACCCAAATGATGGATGGGCTCCAACCATTTCTTCTCCCGCATAGTGCCCCCTTTCCTTTCTTCTCCCAATGGCCCATCACCCAGGCAGTCACCTCAACACAGGAAGGTAGCCTGGCTTATATTTTAACACTTGCTGAATCCAGGGGTTAGAAGGATCTGACATGCAGCCTACTTTCTCCTGTCCCAGCCCAAATTCATAAGTGTATGTAAAATGATGTAATATTGAATGGTAAAATATACAACAAAAACATGAAATAGCAGACTATGAGCTGTTTATGTACAATGAATGATTGTATACCATTAGAATAAATAATATTTGAAGGTAGCAGATCCCTGTATAAGAATTTTGTTTCATTAAATGTATGACAATGTGACCCCAAAGCTCTCCAAGAGGGATCCTACCACCATGCATGAAGGAGTAAATGTGGAGTTCATTGGAGTCTCCTGACATTCTCATCTACAGTGAAAGATGTGCTTGACGCCTCTTTCACTGTCTCCAACTCACTTGAGGTTTCTCATTCTTATTGGTTCTGCCTCTCCTTCTCACTGATAACCTAGTGCTCAATTCCTATTCCTATTGTTCAGTTCAGTTGTTAACAAAATAATGTGCCACCAAGGACGCAGCCCAGTGCTCCTTTTCGTGCTATTTTTCAAGAAAAAGAGGTGGCGGAACTCCGCATGAATACCTCAACCTGATAGGTGGCAGAACTGAGGTCTGGCTGAAGAAAAGCCCAGACGCTTCTCTCAATGTGATAAGTTGGTATTGGTCTCTTCTGTGGTTATTTGGTACACTGTCAACTTACTACCAAACCTAGAACATTAGCAATCAGCCCACCAGGCCTTTATGAGTCCCTCTCACCCAAGTCATTGCCGGTTGAAATTAAGTGTACAGGCGATGAGCATGTTGCGTGTGCCTGATGGATTTTTGACTGCCGATGCTCGCATCATTTTGGCCCTGAAAGAATGTGGAACAGAGGCGGAACAGGCTTACGTGAGACTACTGATTCATGTAAAGGTAAAGGTACCCCTGCCCGTACGGGCCAGTCGTGACCAACTCTGTGGTTGCGCGCCCATCTCGCTTAAGAGGCCGGCGGCCAGTGCTGTCTGAAGACACTTCCGGGTCACGTGGCCAGCGTGACGAAGCTGCTCTGGCGAGCCAGCACCAGCACAGCACACGGAAACACCGTTTACCTTCCTGCTATAAAGCGGTACCTATTTATCTACTTGCACTTAAGGGTGCTTTCGAACTGCTAGGTGGGAAAGAGCTAGGACCGAATGGCGGGAGCTCACCCCACCTCGGGGATTCGAACAGCCGACCATACGATCAGCAAGTCCTAGGCACTGAGCGCCACCCGCGTCCCACTGATTCATGTAATGACCCGGAAAACAACCTCCACACAATTGGAGAATTGCTGGTACTCCATCTGGCTTGTACAAATTTATAATTTCACCGCTAAAAAACGTTTGAAAATGCAACAACACAGAAGCATTTATCCAGACTCTGACTACAGAGAGGCAACCAACCTGAAGATTAAAACAAGCAACAGCAAGAATGAAGCCATCTGGCATTGTGGGGGTGGTGAGGCAACCCTAAAAATCTTCCCATTCTCCCTTCCTTCCTTGTGCAATTCTCCAGCTTTATCTTTTGTTTCTTCTCTTTTTATTTTTATCTGCTTTTTGAGCAAGGTGCCAAGACGTAGAGATCATTATTGGACTAAAAACCAGAGGAATCCAGCCCAACCCAAAATGATTGGAATCTCAAATAACTACGTTTTGAGTGTTTGACAAATTTATTTCGCTTTAAATTGGCTGGGAATTTATTTAGCACTTTCCCTTTCTTTGATGTGGTCATGGTATTTGTTTATCTTGGCTGCTAAGGGCAAACTGTTATAATAAGGTTTCTTTAATGTTATTTATAATGAATACAACCTTTCCCCAAACTTAAAGTGGTGTCCTGAGTCTTCCGTGGTGTGGATGTCTTTGCAAAACATTTTTACCCAGATTATCTGTCATATTTAAAGAATTGAAGAAAGCAAGGGGGGGGGGAGAGACAGAAGATGTCCTTCATAAACCTTTTAGTACTCAGTGCTTATATATATATTGTGACTGTTTTTATGTTCAGTTTTTAAAGGATTTCCGCAGTCTTATCTTTAAAAACCTCCTTTAGAGTGGGGCAGGATGTATATTAACGCAGCTCTTGAAGAAAAATAATATTGGATTAGACAGGGTAAAAATTAAAGATTGGATTAATCTGGAAAATACCAATTTGCTGGACCTAGAGGTGTTCGACAATAGGTTCAGCTGGCATGCCTATTTATGGCAAAATAAAGAAAAGGTACATAAAGGATTTTCAAATCATATTATAAGAGGGCCCCTATACGAAGTGTGGGAGAGGAATAAAAAACCCCTAGAATGGAAAACACCCTGGTGGTTATTGCCAATGGACATTCTAATAATAATAATAAAAAATATGGAGGGAGAAAGGCTAACATATGAAGACCTACTGATAAGATCAGAAAGTGGATTGAAGATGAGAACGTATGAGGAGGTGAAAGATAAATTAACTGGCTGGCTACAATTCCATCAAATAAATGCAGTATGGATAGATGATAAAAAAGTAGGGATGAACGAAAAGAAATCCAAATTTCAGATAGAGATAATTGAAGGTAAATCCAAATTATTATCCAAGCCGCTAAGCCGCTTATCAGCTGATCCGATCAGCAGATAAGCCGCTAAAAGCCACTAAAAGCCGCTAATCCGCTAATCCTTCAATGGGCTTGCTTCGCAAGATGAAAAAACCGCTAGACGAAGAGAATCATAGAACGGATTCTTTTCGTCTTGCGAGGCACCACTGTAGCTGAATATGGGAGATTGAGGAGGTTTCTGGGTGCTTCTTTTCCAGGATACATACAAATCTCTGAACTAGATATTATAGCCAATGACACAGACCTTTGATTTCTTCATCATTTTCTTCTTAATAGGTGTTCCCTATTGTTCAGCTCAGGCCTCAGCAAAATAATGTAACATTTTGGGCAAAAGATGCAACCCAACAACCCACCACTGGAGGCTAAGATAGAGAAGATCTCTACAGCCACCATGTATTTCCCCTTTGTGCTCATGTAGGAAGGAACAAAGGATAACCAAACACTGCAAAAGATGAACATGCTGAAAGTGATGAACTTGGCTTCGTTGAAACTGTCAGGTAATTTCCGGGCAAGGAAAGCCACAGTGAAACTGATAAACGCTAGGACGCCCATGTAGCCCAAGACACAGTAAAAGAAGGTCACCGTCCCCTCATTGCACTCCAGTACAATTTCTTCAGCCACTGACTTCATGTCAAGATTAGGGAATGGAGGAGAGATCACCAGCCACAGAGTGCAGATGAGTGCTTGGATAAGGGAGCAGGAAAGGACAATAGTGATTGCCAGTCCCTTCCCCACCCACTTCCTCATCCGGGATCCTGGTTTTGTGGCCATGAAAGCCAGAACCACAGTGATGGTTTTTGCCAGTACACAAGAAACAGCTACTGAGAAGATGATGCCAAAAGCAGATTGTCGGAGGAGACACGTTACCTTGTCAGGATATCCGATGAACAGTAGTGAGGAAAGGAAGCAAAGCAAGAGGGAGATGAGCAGAGCGTAGGTGAGGTCCCGGTTGTTGGCTTTCACAACAGGAGTGTCCCTGTGTTTCACAAATATTTCAAGTACTAGTGCTGTAATGAAAGCAAAGGAAAGAGCAGAACAGGCTAAGCTGAGGCCCAGAGGTTCTTCAAAGGACAAGAAGGTTGTATACTTAGGAATACATATAGTCTTATTTTTGCTTGGATAGTTTTCATCTTCACATTCATAGCAGTCATTCATGTCTGAGAAAGAAAAGCATGGTTCTTAATCTGAAAAATATGAGCAACATGCCACTGCTTGTAAATGCATAATTAAAATGATTAAAAAAGGATACAAGGAGTTCTGAACAATGGAAATTGAAAATGATGGAACCTTGTCCTTCTCACATATTGGATGTAAAATACTGATTGAGGCAAAATGCAAGGCCACAGAGACACTTCCTGTTCTCTGGCTAGAAGCCAACTCAAATTAAGCTGTCACAGATCTAGTTGCTAACACTTAGTTACTCCTTAATTCAGGAGTACAGTGGTACCTCTGGTTGCGAATGGGATCCGTTCCACAGGCCCGTTTGCAACATGAAAAGAGCACAACCCGCAGCAGCACGTCTGCACACGCACGGCTCGGTAGAAGCACACGCTTCTGCGCATGTGTGAGTGGCGTATTTGGAAGTAACCCTGAACATAACATGAAGCAGACGTAACCAGAGGTACCACTGTATTTGTGTAATTCAGTCTTTGCAAATTTCAACATTTGAAAACTTAATCAACACCTTTCAATTAGTTCCTGGATTTAAGTATTTCACACTTCTCCAAACATTACGGCACAATTTTCTGAAGTATAAGGGCATAAAAATACATGTTTAAATATGTTACCAGAAAATAAACACAGATTCAAATATTTGTAAGAAAAAATATATATTCCTAAACACATTTTGAGAGAAAATGCAGGAATAAGTATATAATTAAAGAATCCGAAGAAGTGTGCATACACACGAAAGCTCATACCAAGAACTAACTTAGTTGGTCTTTAAGGTGCTACTGGAAGGAATTTTTTTATATAATTAAACAAATTAATTATGGGCAAAAATATGTGAAAGTAACAAAAACTAGAAACAGATTCAGCCATCTGTAGCCAAAGTGTCAAAACTGATTTCAAGGTCTGCTGTAGAGGAAGATATCACATTTAGGTAGCCATACTATGCCAAGATGATGACATAATGCAAGCTGGGCATAAATTATGACGGCATAAAGTACAACAGATCTAAAATCCATTCTGAAGCAGGGATGCCACTGGTTGAGCAGCTCAAAGGCTATCAGAGAGAAAACAAGCTTTTAAAATAGTGTTGGGGTTACACCACCCTTTTCATTAGCTTAATTTAGGCTGGGTTTCCAGGTATTGTGACCAAGCTGAATAACCTTCATGCATTGTATTCTAACCCCACCCTGGTCTCAACCCTGATATAATGGCATATTTTCAGCTGCTACAGAAACCTCCTGGCTCATCTGAAAATCTACTTTATTTTAATCCTGTTCAAGCTGGTGGATCTTGCTATAGGATTCTTCCTTATAACAGCATTCAACATCCACAATCACTAATAATAATGATAATGATAATGATAATAATAATTTATTTATAGTTCTCCCATCTGGCTGTGTTCTCAGAATTGTAGTGTGAACCAGAGTTTCATCCAGATTGATCCTCCAAACTCATAACAATATATTCAGTATCATCAAAATCTATTTAGGATTCTCTTCTTCAATTTGTCATTTAACATATTCACTTTGAGTGTAACTGGAACCAATTACAAATTCTCTCTCTCTCTCTCTCTCTCTCTCTCACACACACACACACACACACACATTTTCATTATGTCCCTCTTCAGCAAGATTTCTCAATATTTCATGAACTGTCAAATGGAACCCTGGTGAATGCATGATTTCATATGCATGTTCTCAATTAGAGGCAACAAGGTATAAATAAAGACAGTAAATTTCTTACCCTCTTTGTCTGAAATCTTCCCTTCTGGACATGGGATGCAATCATAGCAGCAAAATGCTTCCCCCTCCTTCACCTTCCTGCAAAAACCAGGGCGGCAGCTCTCAGTACATACAGAATTAGGCTGTGTCTAAAACACAAATGAAAGAGAGATTTATAAAATAAGTGGACTGAAAGAAAAGCTAAAAGTGGCAATTTAGCTCCTCCTTAAATGGATTTGCAAAAGAACAACAGCATTCATTTCAGGAATTCATTTAATAGCTTGTTTCAATTCTATTTGGACTCATTTCCCAGTGACTCAATGTGCAAACTCCAATAAATTGTTGTTCAGTTAGTGTTGTGTTTAGTGATGACTTTAGTATCCTCTATAATCAGGGCTCTGACTCTGTATGCAAACCTCTTTCTGCCAAAGTGACATTAAAGAAGAAGAGAAGAGTTTGGATTTGATATCCCGCCTTTCACTCCCCTTCAGGAGTCTCAAAGCGGCTAACATTCTCCTTTCCCTTCCTCCCCCACAACAAACACTCTGTGAGGTGAGTGGGGCTGAGAGACTTCATAGAAGCGTGACTGGCCCAAGGTCACCCAGCAGCTGCATGTGGAGGAGCGGAGACACGAACCCGGTTTCCCAGATTGCAAGACTACCGCTCTTAACCACTACACCACACTGGTTTGTGGTGGTTTCCCTACTGCAAATTAAGCCTCAAAGTTATACATCTGCTATACTAAAACCTTGAAACATGCATAATCTGCCTTGGGAGGTGTACAAATTTGTCAAAACTTTATACCAATTTTGTAAAAGGAGCCACAGTTTAGAAAGTGCTGAAAATTGACACATATTTTAAAACTGAAATATTTATGCCTGCAATGCATAGGTCTTAACTAGCCAGTCAAAGCCATTACCTTGACAAAGAATGTACAGTGAAATTATATCTGCATATATCTTTGTACCTTATGTTAAAGTCTTCAAAATCACAAATGGCTGATGGTTGCATCCTACCTGGTTAAACCAATGGTGCCATTTTATGGCTCCCTCATTGATGGTCAACGCTTGCTGTGGAGGAGCCAGGGAATTCACCCCTCCTACCTTCACTCTCTGAAAGGATTGGTTGGAGAAAACGATCCAATTGGTAATATCAAATCCAGCCAATACCTCCCCATTCTGGTCCAAGGAAATCTTATCCCCAGCACTGTTGTTAAATGCGATACCCCTCATAAAATGATGGAGCTAGATAGAAAGAGAAAGTATAGAAAAGGCTTCAATTCAGCAAGAGAAAAACATGATGTTCACTTTCATGGCATGCTTGGAGGAAAGCAGTTTTCTTTTCATCTTATATATATATATATGAGATTTAAGCCCAGAATTTATCACATTTGAAAGTTCATTTCAAATTACAGATTCTTAAGATCTCCCACAGAAAATGCACACACAGCCAGGAAAAACTGAGTGCTCTCTTCATTTTGTTGTCTAAAATATATCACTTTGCTCTCTATAGACTTTATATGCTATGCTATGCGATATATTATTCCTTTGATACTCCAACTTCAGAGGTAAATGGGAAATCAGCCCCATGCTCATCTAAGAGGTTGGTATGAATAGTTGAAGGAAACTTTAAAAATAATTAAAATTCCCAAGAAATGAAAGAATAAAATATGTCAACACCCATGTGACTGCGTAGGCTTTCCCAAACAATTAGGTTTTAAGCAGGTGTGTAAATGAATATAGTGATGGTGTCAATAGGAAGGGAAGTCCAGTAGGCTGAATTTGAACCTAGAAAAGCATGTGGAGAAGTTCCCATTTGTCACTATGTGCATTTCAAGAGAGATAAAGCAACTATCTCGTGGCCAAAGGGCAGTGAATTGAGGAAGTGGCTTTGGGGGAAGCTGCGGAAGATTTCAAGAGCATTACTGCACCCAAATTGCTGACCCTGCTGTGGTTGTATAGAAAAAGTGACTATTACCAAAGGGATAAAATGAAAGGCTTTTGAACCTCTTTGAGGAAGGGTGTGCAGCTCAGTACCTGCCACAGCGGTTTTTTGTGAAACTTCATTCCTCCCCTGATCATTACTGGTCTGTGTTTGCCTTGGGATGTAGACATGGCATGTAAAGCATGGGCCACAGCATAGACAGCATTGTAGATGTTGTAGCTGTGGCTGGTCATGCTCATTTCAAAGAAAGGACCAGGAAGATTCTCCAGCTTCTCTTGCCCAGTGCAAATATCTCCCCTCACACTGCCAACAAATCGATTTGGAAATACACAGCCAAATGCCTTTTGCCAGAAGTCCAAAATGAAGCCATCTCCTTTTGGACTGGAAGGGTTTTTGCTCTTGGCAAATTGATGAAATCCTGGTGGATCATTCGAGTGAGTTGAGAATGAGAGAACCCCATGGAGTATTTCTGTATCCCAAGTCCGTTGAAAGACAAAAGAGGTGAGCTCCACCTGGGCTGTCATGATCCACACTTTACCTTTTGGGGTATTTGAACTTTGTTCCAGTTCTGATAGGTAAGGCAACCATCTAAAAAATGCCAGAGCATATGATTCTCCATAAACCAACACCACATTGGCTTTGCTATCATTTATTTTGTCATTTATTTTTGCCCCCAATTTAAACATATTGTTAATTTCTGTGACATAAGTAAATTTGTGGCTTCTTTCTATGAAGGCAAAACAGATGCCATTCTCCGAAAAGAAAGGAACCACAGTTTGCACAAATCTTTCTGCATTCTCATCATAGAAAGTAAGGATTCCAATCCATATCCACCGGAAATGCAGTAGCAAAGACAGGATCCCTTTATACTGGTGGGCTTCCTTGGGCGTCATCTGGTAGAAGAGAAGGCCTGGGGTTTTATCATTCATCACTGGAGCAGGGCCGTATATGAGCTAAAAATAGTTGTGAGAGTAGGAGAAAGAGACAGAAGCAACAATAACTTTTAGATATTCAATTTCTGTATTATAAGCCTCACTGGGGCTATTTCCACTTTGGGATTCCATTCCTTTATTTTTGGCTGCACATGCTATTTTGTTAAGACAAACTACACTCATATGCCAATCAGTTCTTATCATATATCAGGAAATGACAAGGCCAAAAGGGATATCTGAAGCAAAAACATATGTGCTACCTAGACTTTATTTCTTAGCTTGAATATCTCATTATCATGGCCCACCTGATTATATGAAATCTGCTCATTTATTTATCCAAATCTATCTGGATGTGTATATCTCCCATGACATGTCAGCGATATCTCTCTCTCACCTGTGGAACCTTATAGATATCCAAGATTGTTGCCACATGAAGAGAAGTTTGGGAGTCCAGTCCCCCAATGATGGCTATCAAGTTGTTCTTGATGTCACAGATGTAGTTGGGGACAAATGTTTCCAGTGTGGATATGAGCAACATTGTGGCATGAGAGGTCCATTTGGCATTGAAATAGCTGTCATAGATGCGGAAGCCTAAAGTGACATTGGGTAAGAGCTGAGAGTTTTCGTTGATCTCCTTCACTGCAAACTGCAAGGCCAGGATGTGCTGGTAGTTCTTAGGTACCACACTAAAAAGAGAGTTTCATTTTCTATCAGAAGGGCTTGTAACACTTTGTAAATTTATCGCTGCTTAGTTCTACGTCATCCTCATTAGTAGTATTTATTACTGTAATTATTTAAGTTTTTTTTATTTTTGCAGGGGAGGAAGCTCTTGAACATGAATCACTACAAGTGATCCTCTGCGTTGCCTACAATGGTAGAAAAGGAATATAGGGGGAAGTTCTATGGGAGGGGATCACAGATTTTAAAATGTCCCTGATGTACATTTTATTTTTTTTAAATTATATTTTTATTAGTTTTACAGAAATTTTTAAGACAATACTGACATATAAAAAGACATACAAACATGTATAATTTCATAGACAAATTTTCATGAACTTCGTTTCTCAGACTTCCCCATACCTCCCCTTTCTGCATCCCAATGCCCAAAGTTTTTCAGCAACTTCTAACAATTCTGTCAAGGATATGTCTTACTAGCATTTCCTTCAATCTAATATTATCTCGCTGTAACCCTTTCATTCTAGAAGCTTTGACATTTTAACCTTCATCAAGTTTATAATAGTCCTTCAAATAAATTTTAAATTTCTTCCAGTCTTCTTCCGTCGTCTCCTTCCGCTGATCACGGATTCTGCCAGTCATCTCCGCCAGTGTCATATAGTCCATCACTTTCATCTGCCATTCTTCCAAAGTGGGTAGATCTTGTGTCTTCCAATACTTTGCGATGAGTATTCTTGCTGCTGTCGTAGCATACATAAAGAAACTTCTATCCTTCTTTGCCACCAATTGGCCGACAATGCCCAAGAGAAAGGCCTCTGGTTTTTTAGAGAAAGTACATTTAAGTACCTTTTTCATTTCATTATATATCATCTCCCAGAAAGCCTTAATCTTCGGGCACGTCCACCAAAGGTGATAAAATGTACCCTCAGTTTCTTTACACTTCCAACACTTATTGTCAGGCAAATGGTAAATTTTTGCTAGCTTGACTGGGGTCATGTACCACCTGTAAATCATTTTCATAATATTTTCCTTTAAGGCATTACATGCCGTAAATTTGATACCAGTGTTCCACAACCTTTCCCAGTCAGCAAACATAATGTTATGACCAATGTCCTGTGCCCACTTAATTATAGCCGATTTAACTGTTTCATCCTGTGTATTCCATTTCAGCAGCAGGTTGTACATTCTTGACAAATTCTTAGTATTGGGTTCTAACAAATCTTTATATCTTATCCAAACATTAAACAACGCTTTTCTGACAATATGATTTTTAAAGGCCCTATGCACTTTGATTTTATCATACCATAAATATGCATGCCAACCAAATGTATTATTGAAACCTTCTAAATCCAAGATATCTGTGTTCTCAAGGAGCATCCACTCTTTCAACCAGCAAAACGCTGCTGCTTCATAATACAGTTTTAAGTCCGGCAGGGCAAACCCCCCTCTTTCTTTTGCATCTGTAAGTACTTTAAATTTTATTCTGGTCTTTTTGCCCTGCCAGACAAATTTCGAAATGTCTTTCTGCCACCTCTTGAAACAGTCCATCTTGTCCAGAATCTGTCTCTTCCTGATATTTCACCCTGATGTACATTTTAAATGCTGTCTTTATCATCTGTGTAGAAGTTTTGTCCTTATTTCTTTCTCTCGGGGCCCTGAAGTAAAAGTGATGCAGTTATTTCCACAAGAATATTACATGTCTTCATATGATACCTGAATGTTTAATTTAGTGTGGAAAGTGGAAACAATTTCTAGTGGAGATCCTCCAGACCACATTTCTCCCACATCACATATATTTCTACCTAAATAGTAGTTCTGCCTCTAGGACAAGGGTGGAGAACTGTGCCCCTCCAGATGTTGCTGTCCAACAATGTCCATTATTATTAATGCAACTGATGGAGTTGAGCAACCACTGCACACCCACAGTTTATCCACCCTTCCTCTAAAATTAATCTCTGCAGTATGCAAAGCAGGAATCAAAATGTAGAAGTGAAACTATCCAGTTCTTACTTTAGTTCTTCCAGCAATGTTGGTGGGGGGTTTTCGGTGAAGGCTATTGCAATGGAGACGATGATGCTGTGAGAGGCTATGCCACCGAGGATGAGGTCTCCTTCCTGGTGATACTGATGAAGTGGAGCGTATGGATCATGGATGTGGCATTTAACAATGGGAGGTTTGCATATTGTGTGAGGAAGTAGAATCAGCAGCAAGACCAATAATGCCATCATCCTTGGTACAATTTCCCCCTATACACTAAGATGCCCCTACAACTATTACAGCTTTTGTGACTGAAGTAGTCTGACTCGATTGACCTTTTAGTCTGCTCATATGAAAACTGATGAAAAAAATAGTTATGATACAGATGGATCCTTGAAGGTTTCTGATTCCTAAGCCTAGCTGGGATTGCTGGGGGTAGTATATTTTTGTAAGGCTTCTTCAGATGTTTTGCACCACAAATCACAACATTCAAACCGGGCTGCAGGTGATGGGGTTGTAAACCAAAACAGTTCAAAGGCAACAGACTTTGAAAGGCTCAGTTATAATACCTTTCACAGTCTTTATCATTAGCTTGGGTAGTGTACTTTGCAAGTCCATGAGGTGCTTTGAAACAAGGGAACATTAATTATAGTTCTTTGGATAATTAAAGGGAAGACAGACACTTTTGTGTTTTTCTGAACAGAAGTTTTCATTTCCTCTTAGCTGCATATGCTTTTGGCTTACAGTAGTAAACAAGATGGAAAAAATACTAAAAATACAACCCTTTGGTCTGAAGAGAGGGAGTAAATGAATATGTCTGTTGATAGCACTGAGCTCTTAAAATTCTGACCTGGAAAGTTATAATATTAATAAATGTTATAAATGTTACAATATTTTATGACCTGAGCCTACGGTGGAGGTGTTCACAGCATGAATACCCTTAAAGGTCTAGTTTTTCTCATTGCTGTAGCCTTGGATTCAAACAGAAATCAAACATTTCTGTTTTAAAATAAAATAAAAGAAAGCTTGCTGCTTTCTAGGTCACATCACTGCAAACTCTCAACTCTAAACCCAGGCTTTGTCCTTCCACCCAGATGATGGAGGGGCTCCAACCATTTCTTCTCCCACATAGTGCCCCCTTTCCTTTGTTCTCCCAATGGCCCATCACCCAGGCAGTCACCTCAACACAGGAAGGTAGCCTGGCTGATATTTTAACACTTGCTGAATCCAGGGGTTAGAAGGATCTGACATGCAGCCTACTTTCTCCTGTCCCAGCCCAAATTCATAAGTGTATGTAAAATGATGTAATATTGAATGGTAAAATATACAACAAAAACATGAAATAGCAGACTATGAGCTGTTTATGTACAATGAATGATTGTATACCATTAGAATAAATAATATTTGAAGGTAGCAGATCCCTGTATAAGAATTTTGTTTCATTAAATGTATGACAATGTGACCCCAAAGCTCTCCAAGAGGGATCATACCACCATGCATGAAGGAGTAAATGTGGAGTTCATTGGAGTCTCCTGACATTCTCATCTACAGTGAAAGATGTGCTTGACGCCTCTTTCACTGTCTCCAACTCACTTGAGGTTTCTCATTCTTATTGGTTCTGCCTCTCCTTCTCACTGATAACCTAGTGCTCAATTCCTATCCCTATTGTTCAGTTCAGTTGTTAACAAAATAATGTGCCACCAAGGACGCAGCCCAGTGCTCCTTTTCGTGCTATTTTTCAAGAAAAAGAGGTGGCGGAACTCCGCATGAATACCTCAACCTGATAGGTGGCAGAACTGAGGTCTGGCTGAAGAAAAGCCCAGACGCTTCTGTCAATGTGATAAGTTGGTATTGGTCTCTTCTGTGGTTATTTGGTACACTGTCAACTTACTACCAAACCTAGAACATTAGCAATCAGCCCACCAGGCCTTTATGAGTCCCTCTCACCCAAGTCATTGCTGGTTGAAATTAAGTGTACAGGTGATGAGCATGTTGCGTGTGCCTGATGGATTTTTGACTGCCGATGCTCACATCATTTTGGCTCTGAAAGGATGTGGAACAGAGGCGGAACAGGCTTACATGAGACTACTGATTCATGTAAAGGTAAAGGTACCCCTGCCCGTACGGGCCAGTCGTGACCGACTCTGGGGTTGCGCGCCCATCTCACTTAAGAGGCCGGGGGCCAGCGCTGTCTGAAGACACGTCCGGGTCACATGGCTAGCATGACGAAGCTGCTCTGGCGAGCCGGCACCAGCGCAGCACACGGAAACGCTGTTTACCTTCCCGCTATAAAGCGGTACCTATTTATCTACTTGCACTTAAGGGTGCTTTTGAACTGCTAGGTGGGCAGGAGCTGGGACCGAATGGCGGGAGCTCACCCCACCTTGGGGATTCGAACTGCTGACCATACGATCGGCAAGTCCTAGGCGCTGAGGTTTTACCCACAGCGCCACCCGCGTCCCACTGATTCATGTAATGACCCGGAAAACAACCTCCACACAAATGGAGAATTGCTGGTACTCCATCTGACCTGTACAAATTTATAATTTCACCACTAAAAACGTTTGAAAATGCAACAACACAGAAGCATTTATCCAGGCTCTGACTACAGAGAGGCAAGCAACCTGAAGATTAAAACAAGCAACAGCAAGACTGGAGGAGGGCAAATGTTGTCCCTATTTTCAAAAAGGGGAAAAGAGAGGACCCAAATAATTACCGCCCAGTCAGTCTGACATCAATACCAGGGAAGATTCTGGAGCAGATCATTAAGCAAACAGTCTGTGAGCACCTAGAAAGGAATGCTGTGATCACCAATAGTCAGCATGGATTTCTGAAAAATAAGTCATGTCAGACTAACCTGATCTCGTTTTTTGACAGAATTACAAGCCTGGTAGATGAAGGAAACACAGTGGATGTAGCCTACCTTGATTTCAGCAAGGCATTTGACAAGGTGCCCCATGATATTCTTGTAAAGAAGCTGGTAAAATGCGGTCTTGACTATGCTACCACTCAGTGGATTTGTAACTGGCTGACTGACCGAACCCAAAGGGTGCTCATCAATGGTTCTTCATCCTGGAGAAGAGTGAACCATTAGTGGGGTGCCACAGGGTTCTGTCTTGAGCCCGGTCTTATTCAACATCTTTATCAATGACTTGGATGATGGACTCAAGGGCATCCTGATCAAATTTGCAGATGACACCAAACTGGGAGGGGTGGCTAACACCCCAGAGGACAGGATCACACTTCAAAACGACCTTGACAGATTAGAGAACTGGGCAAACAAGATGAATTTTAACAGGGAGAAATGTTAAGTATTGTACTTGGGCAAAAAAAAAAAATGAGAGGCACAAATACAAGATGGGTGACACCTGGCTTGAGAGCAGTACATGTGAAAAGGATCTAGGAGTCTTGGTTGACCACAAACTTGACATGAGCCAACAGTGTGACACGGCAGCTAAAAAAGCCAATGCAATTCTGGGCTGCATCAATATGAGTATAGCATCTAGATCAAGGGTAGTAATAATGCCACTGTATTCTGCTCTGGTCAGACCTCACCTGGAGTACTGTGTCACCACAATTCAAGAAGGACACTGACAAACTGGAACGTGTCCAGAGGAGGGCAACCAAAATGGTCAAAGGCCTGGAAACGATGCCTTATGGGGAATGGCTAAGGGAGCTGGGCATGTTTAGCCTGGAGAAGAGGAGGTTAAGGGGTGATATGATAGCCATGTTCAAATATATAAAAGGATGTCACATAGAGGAGGGAGAAAGGTTGTTTTCTGCTGCTCCCGAGAAGTGGACACGGAGCAATGGATCCAAACTACAAGAAAGAAGATTCCACCTAAACATTAGGAAGAGCTTCCTGACAGTAAGAGCTGTTCGACAGTGGAATTTGCTGCCAAGGAGTGTGGTGGAGTCTCCTTCTCTGGAGGTCTTTAAGCAGAGGCTTGACAACCATATGTCAGGAGTGCTCTGATGGTGTTTCCTGCTTGGCAGGGGGTTGGACTCGATGGCCCTTGTGGTCTCTTCCAACACTATGATTCTATTCTATGATTCTAAGAATGAAGCCATCTGGCATTGTGGGGGTGGTGAGGCAAGCCTAAAAAGCTTCCCATTCTCCCTTCCTTCCTTGTGCAATTCTCCAGCTTTATCTTTTGTTTCTTCTCTTTTTATTTTTATTTGCTTTTTGAGCAAGGTGCCAAGACGTAAAGATCATTATTGGACTAAAAACCAGAGGAATCCAGCCCAACCCAAAATGATTGGAATCTCAAATAACCACGTATTGAGTGTTTGACATATTTATTTCCCTTTAAATTAGCTGGGAATTTATTTAGCCCTTTCCCTTTCTTTGATGTGGTCATGGTAATAGTTTATCTCGGCTGCTAAAGGCAAATCGTTAGAATAAGCTTTCCTTAATATTGTATTTAATGAATACAGTGGAACCTCGGGTTGGGAAAGTGATCCGTTTGGGAGGCACGATCGCAACCCACAGCGTTCGCAACCCACAGCGTTGCGTCTGCATGCGCAGGTCACGATTCAGCGCTTCTGCACATGCGCAAAGCGTGAATTAGTATTTCTGCACATGCGTGAGCGCTGAAATCCAGAAGTAACCCGATACTTCTGGGTTCGGCGAGGTGCGCAACCTGAAATTCCATAAGCTGAAGCATCTGTAACCCGAGATACCACTGTATAACCTTTCCCCCAACTTAAAGTGGTGTCCTGAGTCTTCCATGATGTGGATGTGATGGCAAGTTTTTTTTAATCCAGATTATCTTTCAGATTTAAAGAATTGAAGGAAGAAAGGGGGGGTGATAGAACATGTCCTTCATAAACCTTTTAGTACTCAGTGCTTATATTGTGTGACTGTTTTTATGTTCGGTAGTGGCGCTTTCCCTGTGGAACACCCTCCCACAAGATCTCAAAGAGAACAACAACTACCAGGACTTTAGAAGACATCTGAAGGCAGCCCTGTTTAGGGAAGCTTTTAATGTATTATAGTATTTTAATATTCTTTTGAAAGCCGCCCAGAGTGGCTGGGGAAGCCCAGCCAGATGGGCGTGGTATAAATAAAAAATTCTTCTTCTTCTTCTTCTTCTTCTTCTTCTTCTTCTTCTTCTTCTTCTTCTTCTTCTTCTTCAGTTTTTAAAGGATTTCCATTAGACAGGGTAAAAATTTTCATAACTGCTCCTGGAAAGTTGTGGGAAAGAGTATGAGGGCAGAAGAGTACAGTGCCGACATATAAGAATAACAAATGCAGACTTCACAGTGAGCAGAGGAAAAGATACAGTGGATCTGGAAAAGGTAAATATGGGAGATTGAGGAGGTTTCTGGGTGCTTCTTTTCAGGGATACATAGAAATGGCATTACTAGATATTATAACCAATGACACAGACATTTGATTTCTTCAGCAATTTCTTCTTATTAGTTGACCCCTATTGTTCAGCTCAGGCCTCAGCAAAATAATGTAACATTTTGGGGAAAAGATGCAACCCAACAAGCCAGCACTGGAGGCTAAGATAGAGAAGATCTCCACAGCCACCATGTATTTCCCCTTTGTGCTCATGTAGGAAGGAACAAAGGATAACCAAACACTGCAAAAGACCAACATGCTGAAAGTGATGAACTTGGCTTCATTGAAACTGTCAGGTAATTTTCGGGCAAGGAAAGCCACAGTGAAACTGACAAACGCTAGGAAGCCCATGTAGCCCAAGACACAGTAAAAGAAGGTCACCGTCCCCTCATTGCACTCCAGTACAATTTCTTCAGGCAGCGACTTCATATCAACATTAGGGAATGGAGGAGAGATCACCAGCCACAGAGTGCAGATGAGTGCTTGGATAAGGGAGCAGGAGAGGACAATAGAGTTTGCCAGTCCCTTCCCCACCCACTTCCTCATCCGGGATCCTGGTTTTGTGGCCATGAAAGCCAGAACCACAGTGATGGTTTTTGCCAGTACACAAGAAACAGCCATTGAGAAGATGATGCCAAAAGCAGTTTGTCGGAGGAGACATGTCACCTTGTCAGGATATCCGATGAACAGTAATGCAGAAAGGAAGCAAAGCAAGAGGGAGATGAGCAGAGCGTAGGTGAGGTCCCGATTGTTGGCTTTCACAATGGGAGTGTCCCTGTGCTTCACAAATATTTCCAGTACCAGTGCTGTAATGAAAGCAAAGGAAAGACCAGAACAGGCTAAGCTGAGGCCCAGAGGTTCTTCAAAGGACAAGAAGGTTGTATGCTTGGGAATACATATAGTCTTATGTTTGTTTGGATACTTTTCATCTTCACATTCATAGCAGTCATTCATGTCTGAGAAAAAGAACACCATGGTTCTTAATACCAATAATATGACCAACATGCCACTGCTTGTAAATGCATAATTAAAATTATTTAAAAAGTGTACAAGGAGTTTTAAAAAATAAAGACTAAAATGTTGGAACCATGGCCTTCTCACCTATCCAGTGTAGAATACCGACTGAGGCAAAATGCAAGAGGGAGGGCCATAGAGACCCTCCCTGATCTACAATCAGAACCCAACTCAGTTTTCCCCGTCATTTTTCTAGTTGCTCACACTTATTTATTCTTTAATTAAGGAGTGATTGTGTACTTGTACTTTTTACATCAAGACCTTTCAACTGTTTCCTGGATTTCAATATTTCACACATTTCCAAACATTACGGCATGATTCTCTGAAGTTTAAGGGCATCAAAATACATGTTTAAACATTTTACCCGGAAGTAAATGCTCATGCAGATATTATTTTAAGGGAAAATATATCATTTGTAAGCCTGGATGAGGGAGATATGATGGCAACTTCCAGCTTTTTACAGTACCCTCCTGGCTCATTATACTAATCCTGGTGGATCTTTCTATAGCATTCATCCTTATTAACAGCATTCAACATCCACAATCACAAATTATCACACACACTTTCATTATTCCCTCTTCAGCAAGATTTCTCAATATTTCATGAACTGTCAACTGGAATATTGGTGAATGCATCATTTCATACGCATGTTCTCGATTAGAGGCAACAAGTTATAAATATATACAGTAAATTACTTACCTTCCTGGTCCGAAATCTTCCCTTCTGGACATGGGATGCAATCATAGCAGCAAAATGCTTCTCCCTCCTTCATCTTCCTGCAAAAACCAGGGCGGCAGCTCTCAGTACATACAGAGTCAGGCTGTGTCTAGAACACAAATGAGAGAGAAAGAGAGATGTATAAAATAAGTGGACTCAAAGAAAAGCTAAAAAGGGAAGTTAAGCTCTTCCTTAAAAGGGATTTGCAAGAGAACATTATTTTCAGAAATTCACTTACTAGCCTGTTTCAATTCCATTTTGACTCATTTCCTGACATTTATGAGTGACTCGATGTGCAAACTCCCATAAATTGTTGTTTTTTGCAGTTACTATTGTAGACAGTAAAGTTTTTAATATTATCGTCTATAGTCAAGGTTCTTTCTGCCACTGTGACATTAAGGGGTTGTGGTTGTGTCAATGCAAATTAAGCTTCAGAGCTATACACCTGCTATTGCAAAATCTTGAAACATGGCATTCATAATCTGCCTTATGAGGTGTGCAAATGTGTCAAAACCTTAAACCCATTTTGTAAAAGGAGCCACAGTTTAGAAAGTGCTGAAAATTAACATAAGGACCCATTTGAAAATGAAATATTTATACCTGCAATCCATTGGTCTTAACTAGCCAGTCAATGCCATTAAGTAGTATAGCAAACTTATTATTTCTACCCCGCCCATCTGGCTGAGTTTCCTCAGCCACTCTGGGTGGCTTCCAATTGAGTGTTAAAAACGATACAGCATTAAATATTAAAAACTTCCCTAAACATGGCTGCCTTCAGATGTCTTTTAAAGACAAGATAGCTACTTATTTCCTTCACATCTGAAGGGAGGGAGTTCCACAGAGCGGGCACCACCAACGAGAAGGCCCTCTGTCTGGTTTCCTGTAACCTCACTTCTCGCAATGAGGGAACCGCCAGAAGGCCCTCAACGCTGGATCTCAGTGTCCAGGCTAAACAATGGGGGTGGAGACGCTCCTTCAGGTATACAGGACAGAGGCAGTTTAGGGCTTTAAAGGTCAGCACCAACACTCGGAATTGTGCTTGGAAACGTACTGGGAGTCAATGGAGATCTCTCAGGACCGGTGTTTTGTGGTCCCGGTGGCTACTCTCAGTCACCAGTCTTCCCTTTATCTGTTCTCCCCTCACTGATGCAAAAGCCCAGAACTGTAATGTAAACCAGGGTTTCATCCAGACTGATCCTCCAAACTCATAACAATATATTCAATATCATAAAAATCTTTTTAGAATTCACTTCTTCAAGTTGTCATTCAATATATTCATTTCAGTATAACAGAAACCAGTATAGAGGCTGTGCATTTAGCTAATAACATTAATTCAAAGTTTGTGCCATCTATAATCTAATTTTATAAAGGTTGAACAATATACAGTGAAAATGTCTGGCTGATGGTTGCATCCTACCTGGTTAAACCAATGGTGCCATTTTATGGCTCCCTCATTGATGGTCAACATTTGCTGTGGAGGAGCCGGGGAATCAATCCCTCCTACCTTCACTCTCTGAAAGGATTGGTTGGAGGAAACAATCCAATTGGTAATATCAAATCCAGCTAGTATCTCCCCATTCTGGTCAAAGGAAATTTTATCCCCAGCGCTGTTGTTAAATGAGATACCCCTCAGAAAATGATGGAGCTAGATAGAAAAAGAAAGAGAAAGTAGAGAAAAGGCTTCAATTTAGCAGGATGCAATCATGATGTTTACTTTTATGTCAGGTTTCCAAATATTCACCTTGGAGGAAAGCAGTTTTCTTTTCATCTTTCTTTTTTTATATACAGTATATAAGATTTAAGCCAGGACGCGGGTGGCGCTGTGGTGTAAATCACTGAGCCTATTGGACTTGCCGATCAGAAGGTCAGTGATTCAAATCCCCGTGACGGGGTGAGCTCCCATTTTTTGGTCCCAGCTCCTGCTCACCTAGAAGTTTGAAAGCACGTCAAAATGCAAGCAGATAAATAGGTACCACTCTGGTGGGAAGGTAGACGGCATTTCCGTGCACTGCTCTGGTTTGCCAGAAGCAGCATAGTCATGATGGTCACATGACCCAGAAGTTTTCTGTGGACAGACACCGGCTCCCTCGGCCAGTAAAGCGAGATGAGCATGCAACCCCAGAGTCGTCTGTGACTGGACCTAATGGTCAGGGGTACTTTTACCTTTAAGATTTAAGCCAAGCATTTCTCACATTTCAAAGTTCATTTTAAATTAAATTAAGATCTGCAGCAAATGCACACACAGCCATAAAAAGCTTTAGAAAGTTAGAAAGCTCTTTATTGACTCTATATCTATGCTATGATATATCATTCCTTTGATACTCCAACTACAGAAGTAAATGAAGAATCAGCCCCATGCTGATCTAAGAGGTTGGTATGAATAGTTGAAGCAACAGGTTGAAGAAGGAATGGTGATAAAAGCAAAATCTAGAAGTTGGCTATATCATGCTTGGATAGAATTCATTCCTTTTTTCCTCTTTCTATATTTCTACTTTAAGTTCAAGCAGTTTAAAAGAAGAAATTTAAAACTTTTTAAATAATAAGAATTAGCAGTAAAATGAAAGATTAAATAATGTCAACACACATGTGACTGGCAGATTTGCCTAAAAAAAATACAGGTGCCTAAATGAATACAATGAAGGTGTTTGTCTAATGTCAATAGACAGGGAAGTCTAGTAGGCTGTATATGAACCTAGAAAAGCATGTGGCGATGTTCCCATTTGTCACTATGTGTATTTCAAGAGAGATAAGGCAACTATCCCATAGCCAAAGGGCAGTGAATTGAGGAAGTGGCTTTGGGGGCACCTGGGGAAGATTTCAAGAGCAAAAATCTGTGATTGCTTAGGAAAAAATGACAATTAACCTAACAGAAAGATAGAAAAGGCAAACAGAACATGTTTTGAACCTCTTTCAGGAAGGGTGATCAACCCAGTAGCTGCCACAGAGGTTGTTTGTCAAACTTCATTCCTCCGCTGATCATTACTGGTCTGTGTTTGACTTGGGACGCAGACATGACATATAAAGCATAAATACTCAATTGACAGGAAAGTGGGTGCTCTGTTCATTTTGTTCTCTATAATATATCATCTTGCTCCCTATAGGCACTATATGCCATGGATGTTTAACAGATCAATTGGGAACGACTGGTTGATCCCCAGACAGTTTTGGCATTTCAAGAGAGATATGGCAACTATCACATGGCCAAAGGGCACTGAATTGGGGAAGTGGCTTTGGGGGAACCTGGGAAGATTTCAAGAGCATTGGTGACCCCTGCTGTGGTTTCATAGGAAAAGTGACAGCAACGGAATAGATCGTTAGAAAAAGGCAAACAGAACATGTTTTGAACCTCTTTGAGGAAGGGTGTTCAGCCCATTACCTGCCACAGATGTTGAATCTGAAACTTCATTCCTCCCCTGACCATTACTGGTCTGTGTTTGCCTTGGGATGCAGACATGGCATGTAAAGCATGGGCCACAGCATAGACAGCATTGTAAATGTTGTAGCTGTGGCTGGTCATGCTCATTTCAAAGAAAGGACCAGGAAGATTCTCCAGCTTCTCTTGCCCAGTGCAAATATCCCCCCGCACACTGCCAACCACTTGATTTGGAAATACACAGCCAAATGCCTGTTGCCAGAAGTCCAAAATGAAGCCATCTCCTTTTGGGTTGGAAGGGGTTTTGCTCTTGACAAATTGACGAAATCCTGGTGGATCATTTGAGTGAGTTGTGAATGAGAGAACCCCATGGAGTATTTCTGTATCCCAAGTCTGTTGATAGACAAAAGAAGTGAGCTCCGCCTGGGCTGTCATAATCCACACTTTACCTTTTGATTTATTTGAACTTTGTTCAAGTTCTGATAGGTAAGGAAACCACCTAAAATATGCCCCAGAATTTGATTCTCCATAGAACAACACCACATTGGCTTTGCTATCATTTATTTTGTCATGTATTTTTGCCCCCAGTTGAAACAAACTGTTAATTTCAGTGACATAAGTCGGTTTGTGACTTCTTTCTATGAAGGCAAAACAGATGCCACTCTGGGAAAAAAGTGGAACCACAGTTTGCACAAATCTTTCTGCATTCTCATCATAGAAAGTAAGGATCCCAATCCATATCCACTTGAAATGCAGAAGCAAAGACAGGATCCCCTTATACTGGTGGGTTTCCTTGGGTGTCATCTGGTAGAAGAAAAGGCCTGGAGTTTTATCATTCATCACTGGAGCAGGGCCATATATCAGCTAAACGTAGTTGTGGTAGGAGGAGAAAGAGACAGAAGCAACAATAACTTTTTTGTATTAGAAGTGTGTATAACAAGCATCACTGGGGCAATTTCCAGTTCGGCCTTCCAATCCTCACCAGTTGGGCTGCTCATGCTATTTTTGCTAAGCCAAGCAACAATCACCTGCCAATCAGCTATTATCATATATCACGCATTGGCCAG